>NC_090237.1:23920000-24082500 GCF_024489055.1 Chanodichthys erythropterus
CAGATGAAAGTAAACGTCCTCCAGGGTGTTCAACATGCTTCTCTTAGACAACCACCAGATGGGAGGAAGTTACATGACCTGACGTTAAGTCTGTTGTCTTGGCCTCAACTCTCACCCAGACCTCATGACAATTCGCAAACCTATAAGAATGACGTATTTCTCAAGATTACTTTTGTCAACGCCTTTTTTTCTCCTTATATATTTTGGATGTGTGTTTATTTTTGTCTTATGGATTGCATGGTTTGAATTAGTTATAAATCAGATTTCTGAACAAATAAACAAAGTACTGAAAATGCAAAATTGAAAGCTTGTCAGATAGATAGATAGATAGATAGATAGATAGATAGATAGATAGATAGATAGATAGATAGATAGATAGATAGATAGATAGATAGATAGATAGATAGATAGATAGATAGATAGATAGATAGATAGATAGATAGATAGATAGATAGATAGATAGATAGAATTTAAATTTACACATAAATTCAGTTCCTTCTGAAGAAGACTGGTGGCACCAAAGTCTGAGCAAATCATGTCATAATGTTTTGGCTCGCTGTCGCCCCCGTTCGGTGAGGTCACGCCATTACCACGCTTTCACACGTGCTTTATGAATATTCATACGGGAGTGGGACGGCTGGTGTCGAGTTTCACTCCAGGAGGTTGAGAGCGTGTGTTGGAAGTGTGGATTCTAGAGTTGGATGCTGTTGTCGATGCTGACGGACTGATTTCATCCTGTCTGCTGCGCTCAGTTTTGGAGGACAGAGCCCTTTTGAATTGGTGCAGCGTATTCTGAGCTTGACAACAACAGGAAAAATACAAAAACTGGAAATATACTAGTGGAAGTTATTGTGGCACGCGAAAGTTAACTTGTGGGAAGATGGATATAATCTAAAACGGATTTTTTTTAAACGACATTTCATTTTTGGGTGGTTTTCCTGCAGTTACGTTGGCACAGACTGGATCTCTCTCGTTGAAAAGCACGAACAGATGTGTGTAAGTGTTTCATGGACTCATGGCAGTGGCGTTAAACTGAGACTTTATATCCCATAATGAAGCGACAAAACTACAACGCTTTCTTAGTCAACGCGCGCGCTTATGGCAAGCCGGATTAACATGTATTCCTTAAAAACTGACAAGTAATGTATCTTGCTTGATGTTACCATTACTTATATTTTGTCTTGAAATAAATAACCCAATTTTATTCAATAAGCCACTTCTACTTATTAACTTGGACAGTAGCCTAGTAGCCTACTGTTTTATATTTAACAATCCCAGTTTTACTGTAACAAATAGCAGTATTAAATAAAACATTTGTAACTAATGGGGAAAAAAAATGGTAACAATTGGGAAAAACCCTAGTGTGTGCTAAATAGGTACTAGTGTAGAAGAATATAATAACTAGATTAGATAACTAAAGAACAATACGTCATGATTACCGGAAATATGACCTGTCAACGATTGGAATATATTATTAGTACAAAACATTGCAAGATATTTGGCACATTTGGATTACTTAATATTCATTAAATTACTAGTTACTTAAAAATAGATACTAGTTAGCTTTAAGTAGGGCTGTCAAACGATTAATCGCGATTAATCGCATACAAACTAAAAGTTTAGGTTTGCCTAATATATGTGGGTGTACTGTGTAATTATGTACATATAAATACAAACACATTCATGTATATATTTGAGAAATATTTACAAGTATATGTATTTATATTTTTTTAATAAATTAATTTATATTATATATAAATACAAATATTTTGTACATAAATAGCATATTTCCCTTAAATATATCTTTGTATTTATATATGCATATTAATTACACAGTACTCACACATATATTATGCAAACTCAAACTTTTATTTTTGTATGTGATTAATCGTTCGACAGCCCTAGTTTTAAGGAATAAATGTTAACACAGCTTGCCATAGTCGCTTGCAGCGTATAGACTTTGTGGACTAGAATGGAAGCATAACAAAATGTCAGATTTTGTGGCTGTGCATGTTGGGTACCTCTCATATACATGTAATAACAAAGATTTTTCAATTTCTCATTGCAATAGACATTGAAATCACTGCAGTTATTGAGCATTGTATTCACTTATCTAGTTTAGAAGTGGTCATGCATTTAGTTTTACTATGCAGTGTTTCATATGCTAGTGAGACCATTGAGATGTCAAGGGAGAAGTTTCAATTCAGACTTGCGTTTGTAGTAGAAGTATATTTTTGGGTTTAATACATCTTCAGGTATAGTTATACTTGCATCTATAGTTTAGATTTATTAAGGTTATGGTGATTGTAAATGTATGGTGCTTATTGTATGGTTATTGTAAATGTGTATATGATGGTTATTGTAAACTTTCTGAAGTGGAAGTGCATGCATTGTTGTTTGTTTTTGGTAGATGTGGCAGAAATGGAGGTTAGGCAACTCTAAAAAAATGTTTATCGGAATGAGTCTGACCTACACCATTTTGTTAGTAATAAATCAGTGCAATTAATCTGACAATCTGTCATAATGCAGCTGATATTGATATTAATACTAAATTATAAGCTATTATATTTCTTAACCATGACGCACAATACACAGTAGAAGTCAGTTGGTTAAGAGATATTATGTGGTTCGCTGTGCTTGCAACTGCTGCAGTTTGACCACTGAGCTCCAGTTATTTGTATTCTGCACTGCTGGTTTTAATCTAGCCTTGTATTGGTGTAACCCATGTGCGGGCCACAAAAGCCTCCAGAACGTTTCTTTTCATTGAGGGGGTTATTTGTATTGCATAACTTCAGTTCTTTTCTCTTAAAAATGAATTGGAGAATTAATAAAATGCCAGAGGAACAGCTGTGGCAGCCTGTGAAAACTTTGAGAGGTGAGCCTACAGAGTCTATAGAAAACGGAAGGTTACTTAATAAACTAAAGAATAATCCCAACAAAATGAATGTATCTAATTTCAAATTCAACAAACAAAAGTGTTGCATCCACTATATCACATGCAACATTTTCAATTCAATTACAGTTTTAATGTATTTATTAATGTCACCCACAGCCTGACCTTTCTTGGTCAGAGTATCTCAGATGATATTTTTGGCTATGTGTTGGACCTCAGAGGAAATCAGTTGCAGAATAACAGGGGCAGATGTCCAGTGGTCATTATTTAACTTGGTTGACATGCCAGGAGCACATAGTTTTTCTCTCCTTGCAAGACATTCCTCTTAAATTGGTTGATGAGTGGAATTCTTTTGTTAGCCATAGAGAAGTGCTGTGCTTTTGTGTTGGTGACTGATCGGGGTTCATCCAGACCACATTCCACGTCTCCCTCTGAGGATGAGAATAATTAATATTCATCAAGATAATAAGGTTGTTTTCACTAATTCAGCTCGGTTGACTTCCATTTCTTTGGTTCATTGATTGCCATAGTGTGATACCGCAGATATCGAGCTACTGTTTCCAACTCTCTCGTTGATTTTAGAGGCTATTAAGTTCAAAGGCACCGCCCATCGCCATCGGTTTGTTAAACGCCACATGTTCGCACTCTCGGTTTTGGGATCTCTCCATAAGATTAGTGAGTCACATCTCATGTGATTCATGTTTCAGTTTGTTCAGGTGAAGTCATGAGCTTGAAAATTAACCGTGTTCCTCACACAAATAAGCAGACTGCATTAGGTCGTTTATATTATAACTGTGTTTAAATAAGAACAACATGTTTGATTCAACAGCCACAACGAAACATTGAGAATCTAATAAATCAAAGATAAAACTAGAAGGCGACTGCGTTTTGGACAGGAAGTGTAGTTGATTCTGGAGCAAGCCAAGCTGAGGAAAGGTTTAGAGCTTGAACCATTTTTTATTAGTTTCGAGACTAAGTGAAATTTATAAAGTTTGCTAAGAAAATAGCTGTCCGATTCTCAGACTGAGCAGAACCAGAGCGAATGCTGAAGGGCTTTCAAGACATTCCAGGGATTATGTCACCAGACTCTAGTCCCAATGGACGATCGGTTAATTTCTCAGCCCCGTCCCTGACCTCGGACTGTCTCGTGAGCTGAGATCCATTCGGATGTTCGGGAAAAAAACGGGGTCGTTGCACAGTCACACACTCACAACTTTACATCACTCTTGATCTCATACTTTTGGCTCAGGGAAGGATTCTCTGATGATCAGACAGTTCCAGTATCTCTGCTGTGGTGTAGTTAAACCCATCCTTACAGGTCTCTGGTGAAGCACTAAAACCGTAAGCAGTTGCAGCATCTGGTCTCCAGAGTGGTGTACAGAGTGGACGGCAGAGATTGCATGCCAGAGGGCTGTTGCCCCTCATCTGCGTTTCTCATTAGGTTCTGAAGGGAGGTGTGTCTGTACACATGTCTTATAAAGCCATGTAGGGTCAGTGTGTGACCTCCTTATATTTACTGAAAAATTGTAGGTTCGTATCCCACATGAACTCTTGCCTTTGTGCCCTTGGGTAAAGGCTGCTGCTGGTTGTTTTAAGTGGACTGCTGCTGTAGTGTACAGTAAATGACAACTGTAATATGACAGTGAACACCTATAGCTGGGATTTTGCATAGTTGCATACATGTTTGTTGCCCTTTAGCATGTCTAATAATTATGGTTTTGCAAGTAAATGTTTATATACTTTATATATATATATATCTATATATATATATATATATATATATATATATATATATATATATATATATATATATATATATGGGTCAATGACGTGACGGGTCTTTTTTTTTTTTTTTTTTTTTGTCCAAAGGCCTTAATAATAATAAAAAAACAAAGATATGACATCCAAAGTATGTAAGGTAGTACAGCTAGATCGTTTTTATTGAATCCAAGAGATTTTAATTATATTTTGCAACATATAAAGGTATTTTAAAGATTTTGAAGTGTTAAAAGGTCATTCGGTTTAACCATCTAAAGGCCAATAAAGCCATTTCATTTGTGATTAAAATATCTTAAAATGTAGTAAATGTATCTATTTTTTATTCAGGCATGATTTTATAATGTTATATATCAAAATAGTTCAAAATGGTATTAAATGGAATTAAAATTACATCACTAGGTTTAGTTCACCCTAAAATGAAAATGAAGTCATCATTTATTTAGCCTGGTTTTGTTATAATGTTGTATGCCCTTCTCAGACCACAAATGGAGAATTTTATTAAAAAAAGTCCCGCTCATCCATATAATGTCAGTTAATAGCAACCAGCATCAATCTTTTTAAAAAAAACAGAATGATCGCATGTGACTAGTGACTAGTGTTCTGGGGTAAACGATTCTTGAAAAACAAATGACAGAAAAAAACGCTAGTGAAAATGCTCGCTTTGTGAAAAACACTCATTATAAATGTTAGAATAATTTATGGTTTTGTACAATCTAGGGCCAAGTCTTAGTCTCTTGTATTTTGACATCTCAAAAAATGTGTGGCTGTAATGTTTTCTGATTCAACAAATCAGCAGAATTACAAAAATGCACAACTCAACTTCTTATAGGCCATCTTTTATGAATTATAATGACTTCCAATGACTGTCTAATTAATTCCTAATGATTTTTTTCTTGTTGAAAATTTTCCTTCACCCTGAAATATATCAGGTTTCGGAAGTAAAATGGTTGGCGAATGTTGTTTTGTGTTGACATCTGTGAAATTCTGCAGATTTGCCCCCAAAATCAGTGCAGAAAATTTGATGACGATGAATTTTGTAGCTGTCCAAGAGACAAAGACATGGCTTAAGATACTACATAAACATAAAATGGATAACTGTCAAAGTAGCATTTGTAATAAGCGTAACTTGAATCTCCTGAGGGACAGAGGTAGACAAAAAATGTTGCCGCTATGGCTTGTATGTCTCAACCTGATATGTATTTGTTTGACTGTGGGTGCAACAACTCAAATATATATAGTTCTCCATATGGCTACAGGCATACCGGACACAATACCTCTCTTTGAAATTATCCGCAAATGGGATGGTACAGTCTGTGTTCAGTTAAAACTACACACGGTGAATTTCATAAACTCTGTTCTGAACTCATCCGCTTGCTGCAGCCAGATGTTTCCAATTTCGCACCGTAACCGAAGCTGTATCAGCTGGTGTCATGTTCAAAGGACCCAGCAGCACGTGTGGTTCTTTGTTTTCTTCAGTGCGTAGACCTCTTTCCACAAACATTTCCACAAACACACTCAGCAGGTTGGAAGAGGGTGTGGGAAAAAGATGGTCCCCTGAAGCTAGAACATCCTAAACACTGGCCAAACCACGGTCTTGTTTTTTTTTTTCCCCATAGCACAAATGTATCTGATGTAGATTAGCAGTGCACGTATCTGAGGCCTGCAGGTGGTTTTCTTCTTTCCCACCAGCTCCTGTGGAGCACATCTACCATCTACCATTATGCTGGACTACTGTACTGAGAATGAAGGTTCAACTTAACCATTGAGTCAAGGCAAAAGTCAAAATGCATTTAATGAATCCCATCAGCATCCTTATTGGCTGGTTTATTATAAGTATGGATGGGAATTGTGAAGTATTTTGATTAGGCTATTTGATTTGTCTTGATGATTCTGGTTAGTTCACCCAGAAATGAAAATCATGTCGTTCCACACCCGTAAGATCTTTGTTCATATTCAGAACACAAAGATATTTTTGATAAACTCCGATGGTTCAGTGAGGCCTGCATTACCAGCAAGATCATTTCCTTTTTCAATGGCCAGAAAGCTACTAAAGGCATATTTAAAACAGTTCATGTGACTACAGTGGTTCAACCTTAATGTTATGAAGTGTGAAAGAATACTTCTTGTGCACCAAAAAAACACCAAAATTTCAAAACACTGCTTCATGAAGCTTTGAAGCTTTACGAATCTTTTGATTCGAATCAATGGTTTGGAGCATGTATCAAACTGCCAATGAGGTAATGAACACTTATGATGTAACGAAGCCTTGTTTACTGAAATCATGTGATTTTGGAGCCCATCACTAGATATTATTGAATAAAGTTATTTTGTTTTTTCGGCGCACAAAAAGTATTCTCATCGCTTCATAACATTAATATTGAACCATTGTAGTCACATGAACTGTTTTAAATAGGTCTTTTGTACCTTTCTGTGCATTGAAAAAGGAAATTATCTTGCTGGCAATGCAGGCCTCACTGAGCCATCAGATTTTATCAAAAATATCTTAATTTGTGTTCTGAAGATGAACGAAGGTCTTACGGGTGTGAATTTTCATTTTTGGGTGAACTAAAGCTTTAAAGGTTTTATTTACGATTCTTAAAGTATTTGTAAGGAATATATATCTGGACAAAAATTTATTAAAAAAAGTTTTTTAGCGACTTTAGTCCTTTGTTCAGGACTGTACTGGTTCTGCTGTATGTTTTTGGCATATTGAAAAGAATCAATTCACTTTTTAGTTTTTTTTTAATCGGACTACACCGGTTGCACTATATGTAATTGATTCACTAAAAAGATTCACTCATTAGAATGATTCTTTCGAGAGTCGGTTCCTGTATTATTATTACTACTTTAAAAGGACCCTGTTTCTGAATAAGAATTAGTTCTTGGTTTCCAACCCTAGTTATAGGCTCAGTGTGTATGTGGGTGGTGTTTGCAGATCTTTAAGATACTCCATTATTGTAGATAAGTGCTTCAACATGAGGCTTCCCTTGCCAAGTCTCACTGGATCTGAGTGATTTGCTCAAACACCCAGAAGTTGTATTGGAATTGATCACGATTGGCCAGGTTGGTTGTTTTCTTTGATTTCTTTTGGTTATCTTGTAAAAGCAATAAAATATTAGGAAAATAATCTCAGTGTGACAGCATGTTTGCTTGAGATCAAATGATAGTCAATGTGAAGTTAATTTGGCCCAGCACTAAACATCCTTTAAGATGGAAATATTTGAGTTGCCCAGTGTAGAGATTGATGGTGTTACTTTATGGCTGCTTAGGGTTTCTTTTTTAGGTCTTTTTGGCTTTCAGGGCCTTTTCTCACTCATCATTTACACTGAAGGGGCCAATATATTGTCTTTACCTCATTCGCCCTCTCAATTTAACCGAAATGAACTTTAGAAAAAACATAATTCTTTAAAGCCATGTTTGCAGTCATTACAACCTTCCACCGTGAGTGTTGTTTGAGGTGTCGTGAGCGACGTGGACGTCTTCCACTTGTTGGGAAAACGTTTTGGACATCGAGTGATAGATGATCAGCACTGGTCTGGCCAGCTGTGGTTGTTTTCATCCCCAGCGTCTTGGCCAAAGTGGTTTCAGTGTTTAACAGAGCAGCTTCTTTGGGATTGTTTAACTCCAGATTTCTGCTCTGTCAGATCTTTGGAACCGTTGTCTGGAATGAAAGTTCTGGCTAATGGAGGAAGGCTGCAACACTTGCTCAGAAATATTAGTGGTCAACATACCCACAAATCTCCTATCTTCTCTTCTTGGAGTGGAAGATTATATAAAAAAGTACGAAACTGCCCTTCGGTGCTTGGAATCAGCAGGTGTGAACAGCTTGGAGACCATTATGAAGTGTTATTGAGGGCATGCTTTAAATTAAATAGGGCAGACTTGTTTTCATTTCATCAGTGTCAGATTTTGTCAAGGGATAGACTGTGCCTTGCACACAAAGATTTCTTTTTTCTTCAAATGGGCCATTTTCTATAATTAAACCACAAGCCCTTTGTCATAATAAGTGGTCTGGGTTGCACACATGACCCAGAGCGCTGGAAAGATGCCCAAAGATGGAAAGTCAGAAACAGTGATGTAACACCTATAACATGCTATTATAAAATATAAAAAATATAAAGATAAATGGCCAATGTCCTGAATGGTTTAATCTGTATGAACTCTACTATATAAATATGGTTTAGGAATAATATGTTATAGTCAACCTTTATATTTTGATTGAATCCAAGAGTATTTCTCTTCATGCCATATAGTTTAACGAGGCATTAAATGCAAGAATAAGAAACTTATCTTGGACAAAATTGCAGTTGTCTAGGTTGGTTTGCCGTTGTACATGTCCAGGCCTTTGGAGGTCTGCTCCAGCCATTAGTAAAAGTGGCAATGCCCGTTGAACACATCTGTGTAACTTTCTTTCAGCCTTTGACAATGTTTTGGACATTGCCTCAATGTCTGGAAAACAAATCATAGTCAATGCTTACAGTTAAAGCTTACAATGTGTTTAAAATATACTTGTAATTTTTTAATTAAATAAATGTCATATATTAATAAAATTCATATGTATACATATACATAAATGCACACACGTTGGGTTTTCATGTCTTATGGGGACATTTCAAAGACATAATGATTTTTATACTGTACTGTACTGTATATTCTGTCCCCTAATCCTATAAAAATACCCATCGCATAGATTTTCAAAAAACATCACTTAATATGATTTATAAGCTGTTTTCCTCATGGGGACAAAAAAAATGTCTCCACAAGGACAGGGATTTTGGATATTGCAATCTTTGAGGGGACATTTTTTTTTGTCCCCATAACGTAGGGTTTACCAGGAACACACAGACACAGACTTATGGTTGTTATGTATTTAGAGGCTTTACTTTCAAAAAGTGTTTGGTGCACATAATCTACGTTGGAGGTATTGTGTGTGTGTGTATGCGCGCCTGTACTTTCTTAAACATAAGAGAGTGTTCCTGCTTGTGTGTGTGTGTGTGTTTCTCAGTCCCTGTGATGCTGACAGACTGAAATTAGCTTTGGATTCCCATATGCACAGGGCAGGCTTCCAGCAGACCCCAATTACAATGCAGCAAAGCCAGAGAGGGTGCAGGGCAGACTGTGTGGAGCCCTCCTGGTCTGCTCCGTCGCTCAGGCACACACACACACACTGTCACTACCACAGACTTGACAGACTACCACAATGAGGCGCACAGCACGCACTGATCTGACTCACACACGCACACAGGCACTTACACACACTTTTATATGGACACCTGCATCATCAGACTCATTCACACACATTTTAGATTAACCACATGTGCAGCTGTGTTCAAGATTCAACACCACCAGTTAATATGGAGTTAATCTACACACACGTTGAGACATACTTACCTACTTAAAACAAATACCCTGTGGGGTAGAAAGTGAAAAGAATTAGCATTAGAATTTTGAAGAGGGGAAAAAAATATATGGAGTCCACCACCGGAGGGAGCCTCTCTGATTCCTACAGTATGACAGAGCAAAAGTATTTCCTGTAATTCTGTTTTTATTTACTTTATGAAAACATGTGAAATCCTGTGGTTGATAAAGAATTTTATTGTGAAGTCATTTTTCTTTTGCAGTGATTGAGAATGACATGATTATTTCCCTTGGCCTGAAATTGATTTTGCGGCTTTTGGTAGTAATTGCAGACGGTGACAGGCTCGTCTTAAAGCTGCTCATGTTTTAATTTTGTCCTCAGACCTTGGTTAAGGCTTGGATTATAAGAAAATCTGTGATGAGTCAGAGTATGTATACTGTATATATATGCATTTTTCTTGAAAATGTGTGTGTGTGTGTGTGTGTGTGTGTGTTTAAATCTAAAAGGCACTAGCAACCTCTGTCTAACTTACTTTTGAAAATAAAGGGGGTCAATGTGATTTACAGTGTTGTTTCAAAAGATTTAGTCAAAGGCAGAGTCAAACACGGGCTTCAGTTGTACTTTTGGATGTGAATACAATTTTCCTGTAGTACTTTTATTCCACAAAAGGAACCAGAAAACCTCTCAATTCATTATTCCTCGGATAATAAGCTCTCTCATAACTTTCAATCTTTCATCTCCTTTCTGCTTTGCAATCCTTAATACTTGAATAGCTGGGCTGGATGAGTCAAGTTCCTCTAACAAGCATACATAAATATTTAAGCTCTGTCTTACAGAATGTTTATAATTCATTTGGACCTAGAAAGAACCTAATCCAGGAATCATCTATAAAAGATTTTGTTTCATAATTTCAGCAATAAGGTCGTCATAGTTTGCAGGTCCTCAAGCTACAATTTTATGGATGAGGAATTGCTAATTTAAAAAGGAGCTGGAGGAACATTCAGAGGAGACCTTTGTGGTTTCAATATATTAGAATTGGCCCACCAGCGTTTTTCTAGCTTCATTTTGTGCATTAGTGTTGGCATTAATATACGACAGGGTTAAAACTGAGTTGGCTTTAAAGGGTCCTCTTGGCTCTCTTTTGCATCAACGTGGGCTGCAGTTGAATAGTTTTACTAAAAAAGGGGGGGTCATGTTAGCCACAGTCTCTATTTTAAGCTCCTGTCCATCACTGCACCGATATTTTGCTGTAGGAGGACATTCCTTAAGTTTACACCCCAAAAGAAATGAGAGTTGAGGTATTGAGTATTTCGATGACAGTTTCAAGCTTGAATCTCTCTAACATGCATGCATGCAAAAAAAAAGGATCAAAATTGACTAAAATATTCCATATGACAGGATGAAATATTGACTCATTTGACTCAAAGGATATGTTCATCAAAAGACAAACTATAACTAAAACAATAAGACTTAGAATTTATTTAGGTACAGACTAGAGAAGCGTCATGCATAAGCTGTAGCAATAATGTCTTGACTTATTAGCTGACAGTAAAATACAGGAACAATGTGTGCACATGGTGTGCTGCTGCATTATTAAAAGAGAACCCATGCAACATGTGGAAAGCCACTTAAGCATTCTTTTCATAACTGTAACCGAGCCTGCTTGTGTAATCCATCTTTTTGTAATGCATACTTTTTTTTGATAATGTTGGACTGCTTTCTCTTAGTTCACTTAGTAATGTCCTTTTCCATTTGTCCTGTCAGGTTTTGTAAGAAGAATTTTCTATGAAGAGAGAAGGAAGGACAATTATGGATCCATTGCCTCAAAACAGGACTTTGAATTGGTGGATATTGGTGATCCTCTATGTGGCACTACACTTCAAGACCATCTACTCATCCATGGTGCCAGGAACATTGCAGCTCCAACTAGATGAGGAACAGCCAGCAGGAACTGTAGTAGGTGACATCAGTGCTGGCCTCCCACCTGACATGACTGCAACCCACTATTTCATCTCAGATCATCAGGGTACAGGTGTTGGCACTGATCTGGACATCGACGAGAGTACAGGGATCATAAAAACCGCAAAGGTCTTGGACCGGGAAGCACGGGACCGTTACAGCTTCATAGCAGTCACCATGACCGGTATAACAGTAGAAGTCACCATCTTAGTCAATGACATCAATGATCACGCACCAGTGTTCCCGAGAAAAAGAGCCACGTTTAAAATCCCAGAACAGACAACCATAGGCACCAAGTTTCCTCTTGAGCCGGCTGTGGATGCAGATGAGGACCAGCTCACTACACAAGGTTACATCATAACGGATGGAAATGTAGGACAAGCTTTTCTTCTTGAAACCAAACGAGGATCAAACAAAGTCCTCTACTTGGATTTGGTGGTCAATGCAGTTTTGGACAGAGAGACAAGATCTTCGTATACTCTACTCTTGGAAGCATTTGATGGTGGTTCACCCAAGAGGACAGGACAGATGATCCTGGACGTGACTGTGCAGGACATCAACGACAATGCCCCAATCTTCAACCAGAGTCGCTACCATGCAATGATCTCGGAGAACCTTCAACCTGGGAACAATATACTGCAGGTTTTTGCTTCAGATGCCGATGAAGGTGACAATGGGTTGGTGCTCTATGACATCAACAGAAGACAGAGTGATCCTGATCGCTACTTTGTCATTGACTCTCGAACTGGAGTTATTACTCTGAACAAGCCCTTGGATTATGAGATGAGAAGAGTCCATGAGCTTGTGGTACAGGCTCGGGACAATGCCAGTCAACCAGAGATCACTAATGCCTTTTTGACCATCCAGGTGCGAGACTACAACGACAACCAGCCCACCATGACCATCATCTTCCTCAGTGAGGATGGTTCTCCACGCATCTCTGAAGGAGCGCAGCCTGGCCAGTATGTGGCTAGGATTTCAGTCACAGACCCTGATTATGGAGAATATGCCAATGTGAATGTATCTTTGGAGGGGGGCGATGGGAAGTTTGCTTTAACCACCAAAGACAGCATCATTTATCTCATCTGCGTAGATCAGATACTTGATCGTGAGGAGCAAGACCACTATGAACTCAGAGTCATGGCCACAGATTCTGGCACCCCTCCATTACGGGCAGAGTCTTCGTTTACCATTCAGGTCACAGATGTTAATGACAACCCACCTTTGTTTGACCAGCAGGAATATACCCAGGTTATTCCAGAGGTGGCCTTTCCGGGAAGTTTTGTTGTACAGGTTACAGCACGGGACAAGGACCAAGGACCCAATGGGGATGTTCAGTATAGCATCCTACAGACTGAAGGAACTCATTCAGACTGGTTCAGTGTTGACACAGTTACTGGTATTCTCACCACCCTGACCCAGCTAGATTATGAAACGGACCCTATACCGAGTGTAACTGTTGTTGCCACCGACAGGGGTCGACCGCCACTGTCTTCTACAGCTGTGGTCAAAGTGATCCTACAGGATATTAATGACAACGAACCTGTGTTTGGCAGCAAGTTCTACAACGCATCCATCAAGGAGAATGCCACAGCAGGGACCTGTTTCATGGAGGTAGGACTATCATTTCTTTGTCTTCAAATGCTGAATTTGTATTATACTTATTAATATGCAAAATTTGGGGGCTTTTTAAAGCATGAACTTTGTGAAAACCCCAATGTAGAATGACTTGTGTATATTTAAGACATATTGCTAGAGTGCGCTTTTAAAGTGTGTGAACTGAGTAAATGGAAACAGTCGTTTTAGGAAATTGACTTGGAAACCAGCATGATGAATTGTAAGATATTGAGGAGCGAGCTTAAGTAAGCTTTGTTTGGGTTGGACTACTTCAGTAGGGAGTTACTCTCCTCAGGCTTTGGGAGATTGTTTTTTACTAGCTGTTCTTACTTACACTTCTCAATGGTTTTCACTGGAGTGCAAGTTCATATTTAAAGGCAAAAGACTTCTGGTTCTGGTGTTTACAAAGAATCGCTTCTATTTTCACAACTTTACTATTCATGAGAAAATTACATCAGAAAAAGTGTGAGGGGTCAGTTGAGGTTTGCACTTTGGTCTCATCTGGCCTAGAATTCTTAGTCCCTGTTGTCTGCTGACTATAAAAGGCACATTCTGCGTTTTATCAATGTCTGTACAGGGACTTCAAAGTGTTTTTCTAATAAGTTTCTCCACAGGCAAATTCAAAGCTCGTAATACATTTCCTAGTAAATCAAAACGTGTAATTTCACATGGTCACATATCAAGTGAAGGCACATTAATGCTTTCTCTGTGGTGGATTTGTGCTGGCGGGGGTTGAGACACACTCCAGCGAGCTGACAGAGGGCCCAGCAGACGGGAACTTGGCCCTGGGGTTTCTCCGGAGAGAGGGAGGATCGTGCCTGGGAGAGATTTTGGGACTGACTGACTGCTTTCTGCTACAGAGTGGGAATAGGAGCTGTAGAGGGTCAAGTGGGAGGTCTGGGAGTAAAATTAGAAGTTTATAGTGGTATTACTTAAGTTCGGAATTAGGAATCGGATCAGCAGCGTTCAGGTCTACAAATCAAGTGCAAATCAAATCTGATTGTGGCTCCTGTCTTGCTGTCAGTTTCCATCCTCATTCAGTGAGTGCTAACGGTTCACAGACAGTTGCCAAAAGACTTGAGTTTTCAACATAAGAACAATATAAGGAGTTACTAAGTCTATCCTTACAACCATCAAAGCAAACTTGCCAAGGACGAGGTCCAAACCAACTGTCTCTCAGGCTGTGGCACAAACGACTGCTGTAGATGGGAGCTGGCATGCCACTCAAGAGCAGTTGGGAGTTTGATGATGCACAGACTGCAGAAATCACTGCCAAATCCACATCCAAGCATCACAGCACGGCACTTGATGAGTTGCTTTTTTCCCTTCATCAGAGATCCCTGTGCGCAGAGTTCCCACCGCCTCCCTTTTTCTGAATCAAAGCTTCTGTCCAAATGCCATTACAATGGGTCTATTGTGATCATTCATTTAACATCTGAACTGGGCTTGATTTCATTTTTTCCAGTGTATCCCTCAGCAGAGCATGATTAGTTTAATGTGTACTGGCACTGGTGGTTTACTACATTTTAAGTTTTTGTCACTTTGCTTGTGCGTCACTGCCGTTGGGCTGAGGAATAATTAAATCATTTTTATTTCTCTTTTGGTGGAATTTCCACTCTTTGTAGTGTGAAAACTCTAGCGACTCTATTCAGTTTTGTTTTAACCGCAAAGATAACAAGCAAAGACTTGTGGCATTGAAATCAAGGGTGTCTAAAACTTTAAGACATGTTACTAAATTCTTAAAATGACCATAACCCTGCTTTCAATTATTACTCTATTATTTTATAAGGCATGAGACTGAGTTGATAATCATCAGTGTTGGGTAGGGCAGGGTTTTTATAGTTTAGAATTTTAATGTAGTTTTTTATCAAGTCAGTTTTAGTCCATTTTATTTCATTTTATTTTCAATTTGTCTTTTTCAACTTACTTTTTATTACTTTTTATGATATCATTGTTAGTTTTGGAGTTTTCTACATTCAGAATGTTTTAGTTTCAGTTATTTCAGCTTCAGAATTTTAGGCCTGCCAAAGTTAATGCTCTAACGGGTTTCGTTCAAAATGTTTACATCTTATATTTGTCAGCATTGTTTGTTGTTATTTGTATCTAGTAGCATTTTCATGATTAATGGAGATGAACTGTAACAAATGCAGAATTTATAATATATTGTGTATCCAAAACGAAAATTATTTTTGTTGCTATTTTTATTGCATTTTAGTTAGTTTTGGAGTAAAGATGTGTTTTATATTAGTTTCAGTTTTTTTTCCAATTATGTTTTTATTTATTATATCATGTAGAACATTTCTTACGTTTCGTACTATAATAATTACTACAAGCGTGACAAACTTTTGTAAACTTTTGTCAACAGTCATTTGTTCAATCAATTCAATTCAATTCACATTTATTCAAGGTCAATCAAGGTCATTTATTTAATACCTAAATATCAATGTATCATTCCAAATCCAAATCTTGGTATCGATCCATCTCTGCTATTGTGTAAAATTATGAACCTTCTAACCATTTGGAAAGTTTGTTATGGAGGACCCAGATAAAAAGCTTCTCTTTGGTACATGCTTAAGAATGGCTTGAACTCAGCTGCTGTTTTGTCTCTTCTGCAAGGACACTTCACTTTTTTAGGCTACTATTCACAACACACTCCAACTGCGGTCTTGGACATGTTCACCACCGGGGTGACGAGCGTTTTTCACTCTGTGTGAGGCAGCTGCATAATTGGTACATCTAGTCAAGTCTCCCTTTTCTTAATTATTTGAATTGAGAGAGCTGTGAAAAAGATGGAGTGTGGTTGCTCCACAGGTCTCCACAGCACAATAAGGCAGGAAAGGCCTTTGTCCCATTCATATTCATTGAGAGCCTTGGACAATAATCTGTTAGCATAGTCTTGTTAGCGCTGCATTCTATTTCTAAAGCCCTTTTTCTCTTTTATTTTCACTGAGACACTCATCTTTGTGCTTGTTTGTTCTATTTTTCTGTGATTTATAATCGGTTCCAGCAAACAGTAGCATTCTTATGCACAGTAGGGCTGGGGTATATTGATATATTGAATAGATATATTGATATTTTGGCTCGATAAATTGAATATTTACAATATAGTAGCAGTGATTCTGCTGGTGTTGAGCAATATTGCGGACATTTCAACGATTTTAATGCACTTTTGTTTGGCCATTTTGTTTCCTAAAGACTGCTTGGATTAGTTTCACAATCCTTTTTCTCATGATTCGCAAATTCTAACATTGTTTTTGCTACTGAAATTTAAATCTGAGGCATATTTAATAAGTTTAAAGTTCAGTAGCAAAAACAATGTTAGAATTGGTATGTTTGAGTAATTTTTCAGAGAAAAGATTAAGCAAATCAGTGAATCGATTCTGTGAATTGGTTCAAAGAATCTGTGAATCAATTTCAGTGAATCGATTCCAAAGTTTGGTTCCAACTTTTGAGCTAGCGCCATTAAAAATGTTTATGGAAATATCCAGGTGGCATTTGTCACATATCAAAACGTTTTAAATAAATTGCAAATAATTATTGAATTTTCCTTATGTTCAGTCAGTAAAAACATTGTGGAAATGTCTTCATTTTATTTTTAACAAGATTTTTACTGTGTTTGGCTACAATGTCTGTTTGAAATCTAAATGTAAAATTATGATTCCTTATGATTGAGAAAAAAAAAAAGAACAACAACATTTTAGACCAAATATATACTATTTCTACAAAAGGCTAAAAAAATATTGATTTGATTTTTGATCAAATTCAATCCCAGCCCTAGTCATCTAAAGAGGTGAAATGAGCGCTAACAATTCTCTACTGTAATGGCAAAAGTTAACTTGACTTTTAGGGATGTTCTTCCTTCCTCATGGGGAGCTGTGTGCCTCCACAGTTCCTTATCTGATCTGACTTTACAGCTCATTAGGAGGGTGTCAGTACAACCTCACACCCCAAAACGTCTTAGAGAGATCTGTCAACACTGGAGGCTCTTTAAGAACTTGAGAGGAGTCCGAATATTTGAGCCAAACCAAAATATTTTGGCATTTGCCCGTTTCGGAGCTCTGAGTACAACTTGTGCGTCTATCAGTTTTCCCTTTAGCCTCAAAGACGTTTCCTGTCTCAGTCGTGTCTTGGCAACTCTCTGCTGGATGTGAACTCCAAGTCCCGCAATGTCCTTGAAAAGACATCACTGATATTGTTCCATTTATCTTCCACAGTCTTTGATTGCCCCGGTGCTTTAAAAAATACACTCGCAGGGTTTTCTTTGGTCAAGGGCAGCACTATATCTCTTTGCTTCATTGCCAGGTTTTTCAAAGGTGTATTCATGTTTGGGACAGTTTGGGGCATATTACTCATATCACAGCATCAGACAAGTGCACTCCAGCTGTGTCTTTTTTCCTGCATCTTTAGACATTAAATCAGCTAAATTGTTGGAAAGTCAGAAGCAGAAAGAGGTTTCCGAATAATGACAGCAACTGCCCCCCAAAATTCTGATAGAAATATGTGCAATTCCTTAACTGAGTTTTTTTTCCACATCTTTCCACACCAATTAGTGGAACATGGTGCAGATCCAGAATGCATCCGGACTACGAAACATAATTTCTTATAAGTTCATATATTTATAAACAAATTTTAGTTTTATCAATAGATTTCTATCGAAATTCTGTTATTTCTGATATGTATAAGTTTCTAAATCTTCAGCAGTACTGGTCTTCAATTAAATTGGCATGGTCTGTTTAGGCACTCTAAATCAGTCATCCATTTCTTGCCCGATATATGTATTTGATGAAATATGATCTAAAGAATTACAGTAAATGCATCTATTTTTGATGTATTGCATCAGGATTTATACTTAGAGCACATTTACACTGATGTTACTGCTATGTTTTTACTCACTGGCTCAGTTTTTCTTCTTTGAATGCTAGACTCAAAACATAAACAAGCGAAGCTCAGCAGGCCTTTGCATGGACCTGGTTCCTGGTCTGAGGAGGAGTGGATGTCTGCATGGCTCATTAAGCTGCATACACACTTCCATATGGCATTTTTCTCTTGATCAGATGTCCAGTTTTTTTGTTTCGGAATATGCCTCAGATGCTGTTTTTTTCCTCTAGTCTCCAAAAGCTATTCTCCTCTTCTCCAATGACTTGGTCACACTGCTTTAGTGCACACAAAAGGCGATCATTTCTCCAGTCTGGTTTGATGCCAGACAACTTTGCATAGTTTTTGCTCTTTTTCACAATGGCCTTGAATAAGAGGACTGTTTTTTTGGATAACATTTCTTTGGATTCTGAAGCAGAAACTGTGTAGAAAATGCATGTGGAGCTCAACATGGCCACTTTTGGTTATGAAAGTTAACTATTTATAGAGTAGTTTTGTTGTAAGAATAAAGAGATTCATATTAAATTGACTCATTCAAATGCTGTTTATTTGCTTAAAGGTGATAGAGAGGATTTTTTCGTCGACTGAGAAACCAAAGACTGTTACCGAGTTTTTGAAATGAGCGCATGCGTAAGAACAACCCCCCTCCTTCACAGCTCACTTCAAAGGAACGCCTCCCAAAAATCGTGCACGAGTATTGGAACACGAGTGTTTACCACCAGCATTCGCTGTGTCTTGTTTTTTGGATTCATTATGTCGGACTTACCGCAGGTAACTCATAATCTGCAGTTGTTACTCCTGTCTCCTGACAAAAACATTGCATGCGGCGCCTGTGGAGTGTGGAAAGTTACTGGAGCGCGCAGCCGCGCACGTCTCGCACAAGGAATGTCACGGCAGTGATTGACAAGCCAGAGCAGATGATCAAGCGATGATCACGTAAACGATTGGTTGATGTTTTTAAGGCCCTACCTCTTGCAGAGATGATGTATATTAATATTATTACTTTCAGTGCACCTAATAAATAGTCTTTTATCAGTTAGTAAAGACAGTTTCAAGTAATATTGCAAAAATGTATAAAACAAAACATCCTCTTTAGCACCTTTAAATGCAATAGTGATGGATCACAATGGTCAACTAGGTGACAGACCAATTTATTTTTGTTGAATTTTCATGCTTTTTTTTTTGTTTTGATATTTATTGTCTGTATATTCAAAATTGTGGCATTTGAAAATGCTAAATGATTATTAACTATGGAAAACCACTAAACGCACACACACACACACACACACACACACGTATATATTTATTTATTTGTGTTTTTCCATAATTAATAGCCACTCAGAATTTTTACAGGCCACAATTTTGACATCGATACCATGGGGAAAAATCTCAACATAGATATTTTTAATATTATCTCATAATTTGGCAGCAGGTATATTAGGCTTTAAGACCTAATGCATGGATACATTATACTGTTACACATGCATTTTCTTTCTCAACTGTTTACATTCACTTAAAACATAACTTACTGTTTATGTGTATACTTGCCAAGACCGGCATTTTGACATTATTTTGTGTTTTTGACTGTTTAAACGCAATGAGCATAGAAAAATAACTTAATTTACTACTGAGAGACGGCTTTCTGCACACGCACTTTGGGTGTGATCACAAAATCTGCGGGAAGGAGTAAAGTTATGTGCAATACACGCAATCCCATGCCTAAATTCAAGTCCTGTAACACCAACAATATTCATCCGGAGCAAATTAAACTAGTGAGTGAGGGGAGGCGGTTTTTCGCAGCTGGTATCATGTATCTGTTCTACTGACAATGAATATTGGAAGCATTTCAGATATTTCTGTATTGATATGTATTGAAACACTACATTGCACTTATTTTATTATTTCAGATGACTTTTTAAAAGGCTACAACTGACAAATGTATATATTACATATAAAATTCAACCCTCCAAAGTGGCTAGTAGTAGGAGTAACTGCATTACATGCCACTGCTGAAATCCACCCGCATTTGGCGGGTTGGTGGGTGCTAATGTTAAGCCCAGTAATAATGCTGAAACATATCTAAATTGCAGTTACAAGGCATAATTTAAACAATTACAAGTAGCATCCAAATATTTGCAAGTTTTGTAGATGCTTTTTCATAAACAGAAAAAAAAATTGCCCATCGAACAGCTCCAAGTGCTCTTCATGTTGTTGAATGTTGCTTTTTCTAATATTAACTTTTGAGCTCCCTGTTTAGTTGTTTGCAATTGTTTATAGCCAAACCTTGCAATCAGTGTAGCAAATATAAGAAGAGGGAAAGCCAGTCAGTCTTGGTGGCATACTTCTGTCTTCTTCCCTACAGGAGCTCTATCGCTCAGGGCCAAGCCTCTACTGTTTTTAGTTCTCCTCCATGCTTCTCTTTCCTGCCGCTAACTGCCGTGCCCCTGCTACCCCGGCTCTGTGGTTTAGCACAGTATTTACACAGAGCAGCCAAATTGCAGGAAACGAGATGTACTACTTAATGTGTTTGCAAATATAATACTTCCTCGAGCACTTCGTTTGAGGCCAAGCGGGCGCACTGAAGCGAATATAAACATGGACGCACATCTGGACATTTTGTGGGTGTCCAGGTCAGAGTTGCTCCTCTTGAGGCAACTGCCTATGTTTTTATAGTACGCAGAGCCCATCAATTCAAATCCAATGCATCTGTCCAACTGTAGCGGGGGGAAGTGTGTGACTTACAAGGGTGTGAAGGAAAGTGCTCACAGTGCATCGCTTAGCAGTGACAAATTTAGGATGTGTGTTTGGTAAGACAACAGCAAGAAAGAGGGAGAAGAGAGACTTGTGGACTATGTGGTGGTTTTGGTATTAGTGATTTTTGAATAGTCACTTGAGGTGAGCTGATGAAAAATCATGAAGTCTTTTATGGTTTTGTGGTTTGTTCTTTGTTAGCATTAAAGCTGTTTGGTAGTCACTAGTCAGGCCTTTGGCCTTAGTCAGGGTAGACGCCATATTTAGTTTGACATAAATGAAAATGAGGCTGTGAGGGATAGGAGTACTGTTCAAATCGTTGTACTGTCTAATGGTTCTTGTTAACGTCTAGTTTATGCTTATTTTTTCATCATTCCTTTTTACATTTAAATCATCTTTGCCATCAATTAACGCACACAAAGTTAATCTTTATAAACTCTAATAATTTAATAGCAGTGTTTAATATAATATATAGAAAATCTCTAAATGAATATCCTTTTTTTATACTGTACATTATAATGTTGTGATAATTTACTCGCATTTAAAATAGGGATGCACGATAAATCGCAAATAACACGAAATTGCGCTTAAACCGATTTGGCCTAGCGCGATTATGAAATCGCAAAGGCTGCAATTATTTTTTTATGTGCAGCTTGTCAATGAAGTGCAGCTCTGATCAGTAGTAAATGCTGCGAGTTTGAGTCGCTTATAACGTGCATTTGAAAAAACAACACGCGTTAAAAACATCCTTCTGTGAGATGATGTGGCTTCTTACACAGAATAAGGCACACAACATATTATTTCATAGTATTCTATACAGTTGTAAGGGCTATGTCAATTAGCATTGAAGTATAAATATACTTTATTATCATGAAAATACCTGAGAAGCCATATATTAGAATACCATATATTGTCATAGTTGTGTGTTTATTAGTCATGTTTAATGAATCAATTCAATCTTCTCTTTATTCAGCTACAGCGATAGTATGATGCCCATAAAGATTTCTTGGAATGATATGCGTTATGTCGTACTTCTGCGGGGCATATTTGGAGTTTCTGCACAAGAGCGCCCTCTGTATTTCAGATGGAGCAGCATTTACTATTGATCACAGAGCCGTGCTTCACTGAGAAGCTGAAAAATCGCAAGCAGTTTAATTTCGATTAATCGTGCAGCCATTAAATTTATCAGCCATCAGCCATAATATGAAAATAATTATTGGCCTGTCCATATTGGCCAGAATTTTCACAACCAATTGAATGAAATACAAAGTTCTGTCATGAAACTCTATGAATCACCATGCAGGCTAATAGGTCCTTTAACTCAACCTGCTCATAATCACATCATTATTTATAAGGCACAGCTGATTGGTTCCTGCTGTATTAGTAGCCAATGAGCTTCGTGCAGTTCAACCTTCAAAATACTTTGGTAGCATTGCCTTAGCAGTGCAGCGTGCTTCAGAAACCCTCCACCTTCCCCAGCTCCACCTGTATCGATCTGCTACGGGTAATTCATGTGCGCTATATTGTACAGCAGTAGCATCTTACTTGCTCAAAGCAGCGTGTCGTGTTTGTATTGGCAGTAGCAAGTCCCTTACTTGTTCTGCAGCAGCAACAATAACCTACAGCAGCAACAGCAATAAAAGCAGCAGAAATGTAGCAGATCTACTCTGCCAAGACCAAACATACAACATTGTCGTACCCAATACCATGCCAAACACTCCGAGAGTTGTCATGACAGAACTATATTTCTGTTCCTCACAGCCTTATTGACATTTGCATCAAGTTAAATATGCTGTCTACCCAGACTAAGGTCTTCTAAGCACCATTAAACATGATGCCAGTGTGCATTTGCCACTCGTCTGAATATAATTATATAGTTAGTGTCATTAAGAAGAGCAAACAGTTGTTTTTCCTCTCATATCTGACTGAAACTTCTTGAAATGATTTTTCTTGAAGCCTATGGCTGCTGAGGGACAGGATTTTAGGGTTTTGGGGGTCCAATGCTCACATCTGGAATTAGGGTAATGCTGTTTGGGTGGCGAGTGTCCGTCCTGCTTGTATTAGACGGTCTAGTGAGCAGGTGAGCTGGACCTCTTAAGATCACTGCCAAGTTTCTGTGAAAATAGTGATGGATGAGAGTCTGAGAGATAGAAAAGAGAGAAAGAAAAATACAGGCATCATCTCTAGAGGGACAGTGGTGTCTGAGCAGTTGGAGCGAAGCCTCAAATCAGCAGCTGGAGTTGGCTGCGAACAGTTCCCCACCGATGTCTCTTCCTCTGTGTGGCATCTATTTATGCTTCCTTTTTTCCACTCAACCTTTTTCACTCTTTTTCTTTCACTTCATATTTTATATGTTCATATTTTTGTCTTGTTTTCCATCAAAAATATCCAAACGGCATTAAACAAGGTAAATTTACTTTAAGATCAGTTTTATTTCAGGAGGAATTGTTTATTATGGATAACTCATTTTTATGGAAGCATGTTTCCAACTCAGAAAAAAATAAAATAAAATAAATGAAACATATTATTGTTACTAGTAATTATGACTTTTTTCTTATTCTATCTCACCAAAAAGTACAAAAAAGATTGTACAATTATTTTTTATTCTGAGGCGGAAGTGGACTTCCTTACATTTTAGGCACATCTTGTCGCAAGACGCACTGTAATTTCATGGAAGTGCCCTCTCGTAATTCATCTTGTCTTTTTATATATATTCCGGCCTAAACATCATAACCGCTGAGCAAATTGTCTCCATACTCAGAGCGCCGCTTCTTTAAAGAATGCATCCCTCATGTCTGCCAGCAACCTCAGGCCCCTGATTAAACTCTGCCAGTTGCAATAATGAGAATGCAATAATGCTACCAAGCAGGCGGCACTCGGGAACTCAACCAAAGTCAGACTGTGCTGTTTCTCATTCTGAATAGGATTACTTGGAGTTTAGTGAAATGAGTAATTGTTAGTGTAAAGGTGAGAGAACATAATTTTGTTTGACTTTGCTTCATTTACAAGTTAAGGTTGATGTTGAATAATGCTGAGAATAAGATGTTTGAAAGTGTGTTGCTTACTTGGATGAAGCGCATCTGTAAATCTCAGCTGCAATGAAAGATGTTTAGTAGGGCAGATATACAAACAGCAGAACACTCAAAATGTCCTGCGTCAGAACAGAAGGAGGGACGTGGGAAATTTGACATTTCAGTATTATACACTTGATTTTTTTATGTGTTTTTGAGGTTGCGCACTCATAGCTCGCATTGCTTTTTGATTATATTAATAAAAATGTCTATCTGCTGCTTCAGAAACCAAATGGCCAATGTCCTAGGATGTTTCCGACATAGCAGAAGTGAATCCATGAAGACCACACATAATTGTGCTGTAAATCAAATGCATAGTTTCACAGTAAATCAAATGTGCTTCCATAAAAAAAACAAAAAACATATAGTTGTATTATAAATCATCATTAGGAGATCTCTTAAGGGTCTATTCAGAAGTGATTTGTATAATCATACGGTGTTAAACTGGCAAGAGGCATCATAATCGCTGCCCTAGATTCCTCACTAGATTGACTCAAATGCACCTGTGGGACTGTGAGGAATCCAGGAGAGAACTGGATTTATGGTAAGTCGGGAACCTCCTCTGATAGTCCGCAAGCTTGCGAATGAACTAGTGTCGAGCTTAGTAATCTTAGCCGCTCAGGATTTTCTCTCTCGAAAGCGATGTTACACGCCCTCCCTCTCAGCTCATAAATACAAGGAGAATTAAACCGTCCCCACTTGTGAAGGAAGGATCGTTAGGACTTCTCACTGATCGAATGGAAAACCATTGACCTTCCGCTCCTAAGCTTTTACAAGGTGTTTGAGTAACTGTTTTCCCTCTTCCCTTTCTTGAGCAGGGCAGTGCAGTCAGCCTCGAAGGACTTCATGGTGCATTGCCCAGAAACGTGGTCTTCAATGACAGCACCTTCATCTTCCTCAAAGCCTTCTAGGCTTCATTAGAGGAAGCTGGAGGCGGTAACCAAGAGAGCAGAGGGCTTGTCTATGATTCTGTAAAACAGGCGCAGTGTTGCTGAGAGGGTAGCAGGGGTTGGATGTATGTTTCCAGCTCCGTCTTATGTCAGAGTCCATTGGGGCTTCATGATGGAGTGCTGGAAAGTAGATGAACAGCCTAATGCGGTGCTTCTCAAACTCTTTCACCTGTGATCATGTCAGAACTAGTGGTCAACCGATATGCATTTTATGAATAACCAATATGTTAGAGAGCAGGATGGCCAATGGCCTATATATGTGATCGCACACTATTTTAAAATTCCAAATAACAGCCAAATTATCCCCCTTGGCGATATATAGTTTGACCACTAATCAGAATATCTAAGAACCAACTAGTCACCACAATGTTCTTATTCATTTTTTTTTTTTTTTTGAGAAAAGCTTATATTTAAGGACTGTATTTTTTTATTTTTTTTAACTTATAGTCAGTACCTCACCTGTTCATACACCGCATTGCAAAATATACTGGTCTTAGCTAGCTTATGCTGGTTTTTCAATCTGGTCAAGTTGTCTCCCATGTGAAAAAGTCCTAAAAACCTGCCTGACCAGGCTTGGAGACTATAGCTAAGACCAGCAAAAATGCTTGCTTGGGATAGTTTAAGCTGTTTATTTCTGCATAGAAGTATGAGTATAGGATAAGCATTAAAGGGTTAGTTCACGAAAAAAAAGAAAAATGTCATTTATTACTCACTCTCATGTCGTTCTACACCTGTAAGACCTTCGTTCATCTTCGGAAAACAAATTAAGATATTTTTTATGAAATCTGATGGCTTCTATTGCCAGCAAGTTAATTTCCACTTTCAATGCCCAGAAAGGTACTAAAAACATATTTAAAACAGTTCATGTGAGTACAGTGGTTCAACCTTAATATTACGAAGCCCTGAGAATACTTTTTGTGCGCCAAAAAAAGCAAAATAATGACTTTTCAACAATATCTAGTGATGGGCGATTTCAAAACACTGCTTTGAATCTTTTGTTTCGAATCAGTCGTTCGGAGCGCCAAAGCGAAGGTCTTATGGGTTTGCATCGACATGAGGGTGAGTAATAAATGACATTATTTTTAATTTTTGGGTGAACTAACCCTTTAAAGTCTATATTAAAGCGTTAGTTCACCCAAAAATGAAAATTCTGTCATCATTTACTCATTTCGTTCTAAACCCGTAAGCATTCGTTCCTCTTCGAAAAACAAATGAAGATATTTTAATGAAATCTGAGAGATTTGTGTCCCTCCACTAACACGCAACTACTACTTTGACGCTTCAAAAAGCTCATAAAGTGAGTGTAAAACTAATCCATATGATTTGAGCGCTTTAGTCCACATTTTCTAAAGAGACATGATCTCTTTATATGATGAACAGATTGAATTTAGGCTTTTATTCATTCTTGGTTCATTCTTGAGTGTTACACAGCACATTTGAGCTTCAGTGAAAATCAATGAGGTTCATTCTTGAGTGTTACACAGCACATTTGAGCTTCAGTGAAAATCAATGAGGTTCATTCTTGAGTGTTACACAGCACGTTTGAGCTTCTTCAAGAACCAATGAGATTTGTCCTTGCGCTTCAAGCAAGTATGGTTAAGCTTCTGTTTATGTTCGCTGATCGATGTTTGTATGTGAATAAAAGTTTAAATTTAATTATATAAAGTGATCCAGTCTCTTAAAAATTGCAGGATATATATGGATATATATGGATTAGTTTTACGATCTCTTTATGAATTTTTGAAGTGACAAAGTGGTAGTTGCGTAGCTGTCAATGGAGGGACAGAAATCTCTAAGTTTACATTGAGATATCTTCATTTGCATATGATGAATGGAAGTCTTATGTTTTTTTTTTTGGGTGAACTAACCCTTAAAAATTGCATGTAATTTTAAGCCTTAAATGCATGACTGTTTCGCCAATCATTCTTACATATTCGGGTCTTTATCGACCCGGATCTATATCTAACACGGAAGGATCTCTACCTGTCGCGATAATATAAAACTCCTCTGATATTAGATTAACAATTACAGAAGAATAAAATAAAGCATATTTTGTTACCTTTTGGAGCTTTGAGCAGATGTTTTATGCCATCATCACTGTCCTCGTCAGAGCTCATTTGCCAGTAAATTCAGCAAATAATGGGCTAGTTTTATGTTTGAGGTCACGAATATGAGCCCATTCGCGATCTCAAATGTATTCTCAAAACTATATAATTTTCAACATCTTCAAAATCACTATTTTGATCGCTAACAGCTTCACCAGATCCATCCAGTAACAGTTACAGTCATATTTGATTGCGTTCAGTACTTGTTCTGCAGTAAATTGCTGAGCCATTTAATTTTTTTCTTATTATTTCGTTTTCTGTCTGAATGAGTCGTCACTTCAGCATTGTGTATCAGACATTGCCACCTTGTGGAATAAAGGTGAATTGCACTTAAGATTCAATTATTGTTGTGCAGAAAAAAAATATATGTACACTCATACACACCTCGGGTCATTTGTGACCCTATACAATTTTTACAAAAAATGAATACAAAATTAGGCATTCTTTTATAATTTTATGTTTTTTTTTTTTCTTGTTATATTCTTTATAATAAATTTATTGAGAAATACCAAGAAGGTTGATGTCTAACTTTAAAAAATGAACGAGGAGGAGGGTAGTGAATGACGTCCCGGGTCACTAATGACCCGAGGTATACATTTTAGGGTTAAAATTTGAAATGTGTTTGAGAACACTGATCTAATTTATTTCCATCAGGTGCCCCACTGGAATCCAAAGACTAAAATCTTCTGTGCACTGTCATCTTCTGAAGCATCTTCTTTGATCTTGTGAACATCCCTGTGCTGTTTCAACTACAACCTACTCTTTAATTCACATGTATTTCTCACATCAGATAGCCAGGAGCTATACCACACAAAATGGTTTATGCATAGCTAATGGACTTAGTACATGGCACAGATTTCAGAACATATCATATCATCAAATGTCTCTAATCAAAAACATTAATGCTGTCAGAATACTGTTGTTTGACTCAAGGATGGAAATGCGGACTTAGGGTTCTGATGCAATAGCTATTTTTCTTTCTGTTTGAAGTCTGGTTCAAGTGCAAACCTGACTGCTTTATCAAAGCCTTCCTTTTCTGTTTGAGAAGTGCTTCTGACATTTTTAGCCGCATCCTCAATGTTTTTAAGTCAAGACACGAACCCGATCACCTCATCTCCTGGATGGCATCCAGAATCTCTTCTTTAAAGTCAACATGAAATCAAAACGTACCCTATTTGCTTTCTTTATACATGTTTCTCTTGTTTTTGCTCACAATTCTTCATTCTTGTCAAATTGTCTTTGTAATCTTTCATCAAAATTTAATAATGGCTTTGTCTCTCAAATGCCTTTTTTCAGTAACATCACATGAAAAGCCCAGCATGGTCTCTTTGGTTAAAGCAAACCCAAAGTCAAATAGATATTTAGACATTTATAAGGCTTCTGTTGTAGTAAATGCAGCCTTTCTAAAAGTCCTTCTGAAGAAATCCATCCATGGTCTTAATAGTGTAATATTAAAGGTATTTTGGGCTAGTAATTTTTTTTTTCTTTAATGTCTTGCTTTGCTCTGAAATGTTACATTATTAAAGACATTCGTTTCATGTTGACATTCAGTTTTTCAGATGCATTCAGTGCTGTAACTGTGCAGTAACATACACTGCTTGAAACTGTATTACAGTAAACACACCAATGCAGCGTAGTTCGAAAGCTTGGGACGCTTCGGCAGAGGGACCGTTTTCTTTTCTATAAGTCATTGTGGCATAAATCTGTACTGGTGTCACTGTCTATCAACTCTAACACTGCTAACCACCATCTATGCTTACTCAAATGTGATTATTTATGACCTCGTTCTCTGGCTTTCTCTCTCTCTCCTAGCTTGCTGAGTACAGTATCCTGGAGGATCCATTACAGAGGCATTTATTTCTCATTTATTCTTTATCCAAGTATCATCCAGAAACTCCATGCATGCTTCCTTTCATTGCTGAGAAGGAAAATATGAACCTTGGATCACAATTCAAATGTCCAGATCATTTGAACGACATTAGAAAAGGTTTGTAATAGTTGCTGGTTTGCACGCACATAAACGTTCAAGTATACAGATAAAAAATGACGTTTCAGCCTTTATTCCATTCTTAATTGAAGCTCTGTCAGCACGTCTTCTCAGAGAACCACACTTAGCACGCCTGGAGGAAAAATGACCATTGGCGGCTGCCGAAAAGGTTTATGATTGAGTGAGAGGTGCCGCTGCGGTTTGTTTGAATCTAGGCCTAATGACGTGGGTTAAAAGAGAAGCTCGTGAGTGTTTTTGCTGGTGTCTCACGATGGATTTTAACACAAGTAAAGGCTTTAAATATCACCATTAATCTGTGTTTTCCATCGATGAAATGACTTACAGCTATTCATCATTTGGAGAGGCACATGAGCACATGCCGTACCTTGGCACCGGTAGTTCATGGAGTGGCCGCTGAAGGCAGAGAGAACAAAGAGAAAAATGGATTGGGACGAGTACGGAAAATATGAGAGAACAGAACAAAGAGCAGGAAGGAGGCGAAGGCTCCGAAAAGACGAGACCAATACTGATTGATGGAGGCTCAGATAGAGAATAGAAGAGAAAAGAAGGTAGAGGTACTTCATACTGTGATGAGAAATAGACTTTAGGAATTGGGCTGCAGTATTGGTTGCCATGACAATGAGAACAGACTTTTTGTCTGTGTCATCCTTCCGAAGTGTTAACCAATTTGGTCATATGGAGCTTTTATTTTTTGGCCTTTTTTCCACTTGCTTGCCACTACTGGAAGTCATTCTCTGTTTGTATGTATTTTTCACACAGAAATCATGATTCTTCTCTATCATTAGAAAGTTTGTGAAAGAAGACTCTTTTTTTTGAAGGGGTCATATAATGTCACTTTTACAAGATGTAAAATAAGTCTTTGATGTCCCCAGAGTGTGTATGTGAAGTCTTAGCTTAAAATACTCCACAGATCATTTTTCTAGCATGTTAAATTTGTCACTTTTTGAGGGTGAGCAAAAACACTCTGTTTTTGTGTGTGTCCCTTTAAATGCAAATGTGCTGCTGCTCCTAAGCAGAGGGCGGGGTTTCAAGAGCTCCTGTTAGCACATAGTGTTAGCCGCACCGATTACCTCACGAAGACTGACTGAAAATGTCAGACACCGTTCAGCCTTTTATGTTCAAACCGGAGTCAGACAATGATGGAGAGACTCAAGAAGAAGTGACAACATGTAGAAGCAACAGGACATTTCTGAATGGTTAGTTGATGAATTTATGTAGCTGATGTGGGGTTAACTATCTTAAAGTCATTGATTAGCATATTCTGTCATGATAATCTATAAATCTGTTGTAAGATGCCTGCAGAGCCAGAGAATATATGCTGCATGAAGACGGAACAGGTATAGTTTAGTTTAATTATGGTTATAACTTATGTTGTTATCTTGCTTTTATGACATGCTATTGCATTTGTGTTACATACTGTATTGCAATTACATGGCCTCACCTCTTTGTTGCATGTTCTCGGGGGCAGGGTTTATGTATATTTTAGGGTTAGTGATGTCACTAAACCAGGAAGAAGCTTGTTGTAGTCCCTACCAGCCATTTGTTGTAGTCCTTAAACAGAGAATTCTTTAAAAGAAAATATCTCCCTTTGCATTGAACTTTGAGCGTTGTAACTTTGTAGATGTTGTTTTTGCTCTAAAAGCAACATTACACACTAACTAAAGTTAAAAAAAGTGAAATCAAGGACGCATCACATTGATCAAAAGTTACAATAAAACCATAATGTTACAAAATATTTATTTTCTAATAAATGCTGTTCTTTTAAACGTTCTTTTATAATACTTTACTTTCTTAATCAAATAATTCTAAAAAATGTATCACAGTTTCCTTTTGCACCAAATCAGATTTCTGAAGGATCATGTGACACTGATACGCAATAATAAAAAAATAAATTCAATTTCGAGAAAAAAATTTCAAGAAGAAAGTCTAGATAAAATGTTGAGAATAAAGTCATTAAATTATGAGAAAAAGTCGTTAAATTACGAGGACAAATTCGTTAAATTACGAATTTGCTCTCATAAGTTAACAAATTTTTTCTCATAATTTAACGACTTTTTTCTCGTAATTTAATGACTTTATTCTCAACATTTTATCTCGACTTTTTTTCTCGAAATTGAACGACTTTTTTCTCATAATTTAACGAATTTGTTCTCATAATCTGATGACTTTTTTCTCGTAATTTAATGACTTTATTCTCAACATTTTATCTAGACTTTTTTTCTCGAAATTTAATGACTTTTTTTTTCATAATTTAACGAATTTGTTCTCATAATCTGATGACTTTTTTCTCGTAATTTAACTAGTTTATTCTCAACATTTTATCTCGACTTTTTTCTCGAAATTTAATGACTTTTTTTTTCATAATTTAACAAATTTGTTCTCATAATCTAACGACTTTTTTCTCGTAATTTAATGACTTTATTCTCAACATTTTATCTAGACTTTTTTCTCGAAATGTAACGACTTTTTTCTCAAAATTGAACAACTTTAATCTCGAGATGGTTTTATTTTTGTATTATTGCTTGGCCCTAATCCTCTTCCGTACACTGAAGACTGGAGTAATGATGCTGAAAATTCTGCTTTGCCATCACAGGAATAAATTCTTGCATTTTAAAATATATTAAAATAGAAAACAGTTATTTTAAATTGTAATAATAGTTCACAATATTACTGTTTTTACTGTATTTTTGATCCAATTAATCAGGCCCACTGTGTGTGAATGGTACACTCTAGAAAATGCTGGGTTAAAAACAACCCAAGTTGGGTTGAACCCAGCAATTGGGTCGTTTTAACCCAGTGGTTGGGTTAAATGTTTGCCCAACATGCTAGGCAGTTTTATTTATCTCAACTATTGTTTAAACATTACTATATGAATGGCTTAAAATGAAACCAAAATAGGTTGGAAATTAAATATCGGACACATTATTAGAGGCAACAATAGAGATTAGAGGCAACAATAATAATCAAAAGGTGAACATTTATTAATAAGCAATTTAATAAATGTTTATTGTTTCATTAATATTCTTTAAACTTATTTATAAATGTTCATTTATTTAACATATTAATAAATGTTAATTTCCAACATATTTTGGGTTCATTTTAAGCAAGCAATATAGTAATTTTTAAACAATAGTTGAGTTAAATAAAAAAAAAGGTTTGGCAACAAAGGTTGGGCAAACATTTAACTCAACCGCTTGGTTAAAAAAACAAAACAATTGCTGGGTTTGTCCATTTTCAACCCAACTAGTGTATCCCTAGTGTAGGGAGAAGACATAAGTTTTAGTTTGAGAGTGCCATTTCTTGTGATTTTGTTTCTTAATTATGCTTCACTGTGGCTACTATCACTTCTAGACTTATTAGTTAAGAAAATATAGCATCTCTCTTTATAGAGTTTATCGTTGTGTCTAATTCAGTGCACTCATCAAAGGTTTGTTATCTGTTAGTGGATTATGTCTCTAAGTGAGTGAGTTTATTCTACAGAAAATCAATGAGCTGTTTAAGAGCTCATGCGTTTGTTGAGTCTGTTGAAGGTTTAGCTGAAGGAAAGCCTGCTGCTCTTGGAGAGCCCTGTGTGTTTATCTAGTATGTGTGATGTATGCCTGGCCGACAGTGGCAGCACCAGCGCACGGGTCACTGACAGCAAAACTCAAAGGACACACCGGCAGACTCATCCTCCCCCTCTCTTCCTCCTCTGCTTCTTTCTCCTCTTTGTTTCTGGTTTGTGTACATATGAGGCGACTTCCTTGTCTCGGCGGATCTGTCTCCCTGGGGTCCAGATAAGGGATCTGGGTGGTCTGATGAGGTGCCAGCATGATTAGATTAAATTTATTATCCGTTTTCCACCAGACAGGGAAGAAATGAGACACTATTGGAGCAGACAACACTTGTGCTTTTGAAAGAGACTAATCTCACACCTAAATAATGTAGTTTCTTTCTCGTTCGCGTCCACTAATGAGCAGACACTGCCAGCTGTAGGGTTGTTGATGGGTCATGCTTCTTGATGGCAGATTCGATAACGCACCAAATTCACTATTGACTTGTTAGAGAGACCTTTGTTTTTCACCATAGCTTGCATTGAGTTATGCTTTTTCTTCATAAGAAGGTTGCTGCAAAATCTGCAGGATTTGGCCTACTTTGGGTTCATAAGTGAACATTGTCAAAAGATTGGCCAAAACACACAACCGGTGAGGACTTTTGGCATGAAAAACACTCGACTAGAGTGTCAATCAAGGCGGCTAGAGTTGGCGACCATTAGAAACACCTCACAATCCATCCTTTAATTAACTCTGAGATTTTCTCCCTGGAGAGAAACCAGCGAAGCTTAAGTGATTTGATTATATGTCACCTTTTGTTAGTCAAGGACTTGAATACGGGCCTGAGACCCTATTAAGATATTCCATAGTAAAGTCGAGATCTCTGGTCCAACACAGACAGAGAAGTCTCCAAAACAATCCATTCGACATCATCTCATGGACATTTCTTTTTGCACTGGACATTTAGAAGTAGAAAAGAAACCTGCACAGATCCTCGGAAATCTGTTTTAATTTGTTCAGAGAAAGTGTTGATGATTATAATCAGAGATGTTCTTAAATATTTATAGCACTTGGTAGCTATTAAATCGCAAGCTACCTTTGATACAGACAAATTGTTGCTGTGCAGAAGATTAGTACTTGTGTTTCTTGGCATGGCCTTCAAGTGAAATACAGACTGTTGATTAATACCCATTGTATGACTCTTTTTTTTTTTTTCTGAGATCAGCATTATCCCACAAAAGCTAATTTAAAATGTGCATATTCATTTTCTGACCCAATGTGTCCAAAGTTTTTAGCTTTGGCCAAGAATTCTAATTTCAGTACAAAGCCAAACTTTCCCTCTAATGACCACAGATTAGCTCATTCATTCTCGCTTACTTGAAGATGCCTTCATTTACAGAAGCCGCCTCATTGTTTTCTTCAAGCAGGTGGTTTGAAGTGCATAATATTGGAGAACCATATTATTATATGAGATATAATAAGAAAAGCAGTCCTGTTTTAAAAGCTTTTAAGAAAATTACACATTCTTTTTCCACTGTATGTGCATACGCTCCCTGTTGAGTTCATTAGCCTCAGAAGCTTTAGTTGTGAGACAGCACAGTTTTAATGAACACATCATACTCTGATTTCTCTGTCGGTGCTTTGGTATGACTTGCGGTGGTGGTAGCGGCCACTTTCTCCAGCTAAGCGCCTATCGTTTTTCCATATCACAGTCCATCGCTGGCTCAAATAATAGAGCTCATTAAAGTCAACTGGTAGCTTAGATTCTGTAATGCTGGAGACATCAGGGTTTGGTGTGGTCTTCGAGAAAAGCTTGGGTGGTGTGGTGACGGTATTAGCAAAGTTACGTCAGAGGATCACTAATGGAAAGAACTGCGTTCTCTCTGTAGTAAGTATGACACTATTAGTGGCTACTTTTCATCTTCAAAGGGCAAGCATCTCAGTGGTAGGCATTGTAAGTGTTAGCACTTGAAATAGGGCATGTTAAAATACAGTTGTTAACACAGTGTGTTTATGTGTATATATAACTTATTCTCCTTTTTTTTTATGTTGATTTCAACAGGGTTTTCCGTAGGTCCATAAAAAGTCTTAAAAAGTTTAACAAAAGTCTTAAATATCATTTTAAGAGGTCTTAACAATTTAAACATAATTGATTATGGCTTAGGTGAACTAAACAATTGAGAAAGAAAACCGTATGCATGACAGTATTTTGGATCCGCGCCACACATTCAGTCTTAAAGTGACAACAGGCCCTGAATGTTAATCAAACAACAAAAGGCAAAGAATATTTTTTTTTTTTTTTTTTTAGTTTTAACATAGATTAATTGTTTAATTTATACAGTGAGACTATGCAGTGTTATTTTACATTTGATTTGAAAATTTCTGTACCTGAATATATATAAAGCACTATTTATTTCATTTTTGTCTTTGTTCTATTATATATACAGTATCTGTGCTTGTAATTTTTTCATTATTTTCTATGCGTATTCATTCACTTACAGAATCACCCCAATCATTGAATGATTAATTCTTTCCAAATTTTCTTCATATCGCAATATATCGCAGAAAAACAAAATATCACAATGTCCATTTTTTCCAATATCATGCAGTCTTACTTTCAAACATAAACACACCTTGAGAATTAACTGGAAAGTGTGACAACTAGCCTCAGTCTTCTCCTATATATTTGTTTGTCGCATTGATTGGCTTAAGATGTCTTTATTTTTTAACTTGTTTTACTCGTGATGAAGCTAGAACAACCAGCAAGTGTTTCTTAAAACATAATTAATTAATTCAAATGAATTCAGCCAAACCCAACCCCCCCCCCCCTCTTTAGCTCCACTCTCAAAATCTCACAGAGGTTGAGAGTCTGTTTGGGCACGGTTGCCATGGAGACTACTTTGATGAGGAGCAAACGACTACATTTCAATTGTTTGCATTGGTCTTTCCTTATGTATAAGCTCAGTGTTAGTCTGCTAGTTTATTGCATGTGAGCACGGAGAGTAATGTTCTTGCATTATTTGCCATGGCCGTGTAGAAGAATCAGTGATAAATCCTTATTTAGATGTTGTAAGATACATTACCAATGAAATCAGATAAATCCCTTATTCACTATGAAAATGATACCTTTTTTTTTCAAAAAGAAAAACCATAACTTCTGAACAGTAGTGTAAATTGTGAGAATATGTCTCTCAAGCTACAGATCTCAAGTTCTTGCATTCTTTGATTTTGAGCTCATTAGTTTGAAGTAGTGCTGCTTTTAATAATTATGAGACCTGTTTCATAAATAATTTCAGATAAAACTCTCAAGATAGTTTTGATACTGCTGATTGGGCTTTTTTTAACATCTAAAGCTCTCTGTTGAGCCTCAGAACAAGTATGACCTCTCACCTTATTTCAACATTAAATCCTGAGCTTTATGTTATGTTTACATGATCCTTTAAGCACACAATACTAATTCTAAGACTTCATTGGCACAAAGAGTGTGTTGTGACAAATCCCCTTCGCATACAAAAAGTCGATTTGACCTGTAAATTGTTAAAATCTAAATTTTGTCAAAACGTATCATTACGCAAACTATGAGATAAGCAACCCCGGAAATGATTTGAAGTGAGGTAAATCTCTTGTTTAGAGCTTTACATTTGAACCACTAACACCAGGTTGTCTCTGTCTCCCAGGCGAATGGATGTGAGACAGCCACATTGTGATGGTAAACATCCCATCTGAAAGCAGAGGGACCCCCAGCTGGGGTCATACACATAACCGCATTGTACGTGAATTGACTCCTCATGTTGGATTAGCTGGTTAAATACAGTGATCCTTTCCCTCAGACGCACAATCGTGACATTTAACGCACTTGAATGCGGGTCTCAGAAAAGGCCACCATGGTCCTTTCAGCATCCGCCAGCTCCGTTTCCCCGCACCGTTCACTGCGACGATCACAACGGCGTGCTTGGCAACCCTGAAAGCATCCACTTAAAATGCCCTATGCGGAAGTATCGAGACATCCCTCGTTCAGTGAATGCATGCTATTGTGTAGTATAGACGTTGAGAAAGGCCGATAGAAAAGTCATCAGCGCATGCAGTGCGACAGAACTCGGTGTAATGTATTTACTCAGCTACAGCTGCCAAGATAGTTTGAGAGAAAGTTTGGCAAGAAAAATAAATACTTGCTAGAATGTGTTGGGATCCAGAAACCAATTTTCCAGAGACTGAATCTCAGCTCACGAGATCAGGATAAAGAGGAGTGAGAGAACTAAAAAGTTGCGGAGAACTGAAGAATGGGGGGTAAAAGTGGAAAATAGTGGGGTATGGGGTCTGATAGCGACTGAAATAAAAATAGACTCTGGATGGAGATGGTGTCTTGATGAGGGCCGCCCGCTAACCTCTCAGGCGCCACACTCCCCGGCTCAGGCGGGCCCCAGGAGCGGGAGGGGCCAGACCACAAAACCATCTGGTTGCTGAGGCTGTTGTACTTCTCCACTTGGGGGTCTACTGAAGGGGTATTTTGCTTGCATTACACCCCAAAATAGCTCTCGATCCTAAATATAAAGGTTCTTTATTGGCATCTATGGTTCCATGAAGATTTATTTACATTCATAGAATCTTTCCAGGTTCTTTATAGTGGAAAAAGGTTCTTCAGATTATGTTCTTCATACTAAGAAAAAACATGGTATTTTAAAAGCTGTTCACTGAAAAGTTCTTTGGGGAACCCAAAATGAACTTTTCCGCCTTGATGCTACATGAAGAACCATTTTGGGTTCCACAAAGAACCTTTCAGTGAATAGTTTATTCGTTCTCGATCCCAAAGCATAGTTCACATTTTACGCGAGGGTAACAGTGTTCAGTGCACATGAATTTCGTCATCAGAAGAGTACACACGTACTGTACGCGCACCGCCGGATTTTTGTAACTGAGCATACATGTACGCGCAGGTCACACATGCAGTAATTAGTTTATCCACAAGGTGGCAACCGTGCCCTGGGGGCGTCGATTCACAAGGTAGTCAAAGATAACCCGCATAAACAGAACAGACCGGAACGCATGCAAGCTACAGCGACAATGGAGGCCTACATAGACGAGAGATTGCGCAAAGAGGTTAGAAAGTACCATAATTTGTACAACTCTAGCATGTACAAAGTTGTTTACATGGGTTGTAACTCGTGGCGAGAGATTGCTCAAAACTGTGTATGCGTACGAGTCAAATAAAGTATACTTTCCAAGGCTGTGCATTCAACTGTGATTTTATATTAGTGTATGCGTAACAACAAAGTATACCCAGGGCTTAAGTGTGAAGAACATTTTAATAATTTGAAGAAGCTTTTTCCACCATATAGAATCTTTTGTCTGCTGGAAAGGTTCCATGCATTTAAAAGGATCTTCATGGCAACAAAGAAACCTTTTTTAAGGGTGTAGTGTCGTATCTACTTCTGTAAATGGCTTAGAAAGCAGTGGAGCAGAAAGTCTTCGTAACCCAGTTTCAGAGAGACGTCACAGAGGGAACGGTCCAACTTTTGATTAAAGAGTCTCTACGGTTCTTGACACTGACCCAGCACGCTGCAAACGGATAAAATGAGTCAGACTGATACTCATGACTCTTTAAGCAGGCAAAAAAAGCTCCGCGTAGCATCGGTTACTGTACTGAAGGGGCCTGTTCCACCTGACACAACCCAGCGGGGATGCGGTGACCCTATAGCTGATGACTTCATCACTTACAACATTGCTTTTTAGTTTCTTCTCATAGGAAACAGCTGAAGGAAAGCATCATTTGAGTTGCATTAAGGAAAATGTCATATTAGATAAGCTTTCATTCCGAAAAGAAAGGTTTTTGTGTATTAGTAGAAAAGAGTCTTTCACTTAGATTTGAGTGACTTGAGTCACTTGTTTACTCCATTAGGTCATGCCAGGTAGCATTAGAGAATTTGCAATTAACTCAAATGCAACAGAACTGTATATGCTTTCTCATATGGAATGCATTTAAAGGAAAAATATTTTCATAACAGTTGGAAATTTTAGATTTTAAGTGGATTAAGGAGGCTGTATGCCGTTTTTCTGTCCTCGTTTCCAAGGGACATCTGGATCCCGTTAGCTCTTTATGGACAATATTTCATTTCTCTCCGTATGTCATCTTGACACTGCTTCTTTTGATTGTCTCTATGTGTTTAAAGAAGGACTGCTGGGTTTTTACAATATGTGTTTGTAAAACACAAGGATTCTTTTTTTCCCCACGTTTTTTTCTGAAATATAATGGAAGTATAAATATTGTGGCTCATTAAATTTATTTGAAATTAGCTAATATATCATTTATAAATTAATATTAAATAATACATTACACCTACTAGCTAGCAGTTAAAGCCATTGAGAATTTATTCCCGGTATTGCGTACCTGCTCATTATCAAAGTGATATTACCCTTTGTTTCATAAGCTAAACATCAAAAAGTAACCCAACATCTGAGCTCTGTGTTTGTTTTTCTACTGTTTTATACTTGCAAATGTATTCTTTCAGATCTGACCTGAAAACTATACATTTCTTTAGTTAATCACATTTTGTGCACTCCTATGAACAGTTGGATCTCATTACTGTAGAAATGGTTTAGAGTGTCTGCCTTTCTGTGTCTTTCTTTCATTTGCTGTGGTGTTTTTCCTCTGTGGGTCCTTTGATTAATGTGGATAGTTTTGGTTGTTTCAGGCACTCCAAAAAGCACTTCATTTTACTTTATAACCCCTGGCCAGTATCCTCTCTTACAATGTTGGTCTTGTTCTGGAATATCTGTCACCATCTTCATTCTTCTGCCACCTCTCTTATTGACTTCTCCAACTCAAACAGCGAACTGTTTTCACTGTCTTTCTGTTTTCTCCTTAACACTTTTTTAAAAACCTCCCAAGCCACAGGTTGGTAGTCCGTTTCATTATTGCAATTTTTTGAATGAGCTTTATGAATATTTAGCATGCTATTCCTGTCAAGTTTATGCCGTAAAGGCCGCCACATAATGTGTTTCCCTGGAAGGCTGGCTGAGTTTGTGGACTAGACATGGCTTCACCAAAATGGGGGTTTTGTTTGCCTAAATATTTCATTACTGAAACGCGTCCTCAGTTCTGTGTCAGGACACCATTCATTTTAATATTTGAGAGATGAGTGTACCATCTCTTGAAGGAAAGCAGGGGGCAGATGACTTTATCTTCAGGCAGAAGTTAAGACCCTCTCATCTGGTAGCAATCTTTCTGTGAGCCCGCTTCAGCCAACCACAGTCCAATTCATCAGAAACTGTCATCTGCCCGTGGAATAGTGAAAAAAGCAAATGGATGGGGGCAGGACGTTGAGTGTAAACTTGGGGAGAAATAGATGATCTTTTAAAATGGAAAAACACCAACTCAGCTTTGCCATTTGCATGTAATTGCTTTAGGATGAAGCAGATGCAGGTCTGGATTTGTAAATGCAGTGTGTTTATTTTAAGACGAACTCGACCTCTTTAATGCGACATGGAACCTCTGGTCAGCAGTAACTGTCTGCTCATTATTCTTAAGAAAACAATGGATTGTGAGGGTAATGAGTCTAATTTAGTGCCGCACCGAGCGTTGAGTTGATTGGGTCGGCCTTTTCATGTTGGACAGGCTGTCACCATGCTCTGTTTTGCTAGAGTAGAATTAAATTGCCCACGGATTGCAGCGGCTCCTGAGAAAACAGTTTGAATAGGTGCAAGCCGTGATGAATGGCATACAGAAGATCAAAGATGGAATCCTTATTTAGAGAACCTGTTCAGTATTGCTCTTGGGTAGTACTTTCAGATTTCGTTATGACCTACAAGTGTCTCTAAGTAGTAATCAAGACTATTATTTATAATGTATTATAGAAAGACTGGTATAAACATTTTGTCCGATAAGCCAGTCATTTTCATGTTTTGGATAATTAATGGACAATAATAAACTTTCATACAGTCATTTAATATTATTTAAATTATATTCTTTTTGCTATTGTTTAATTCTTAAGAATAATATTAAGAATTAATGAAACATTAATATTCAGTAATACAATATGATTGTATTAAAATTAAATATATATTTTTTTAAGATTATATTTTAAATAAGCATTAGATTATGGCAAATTTAATATAAATGTAGGGGAAAGGAGCATGCACAAATCTGTAATATTTGCCAGTAACTGATATGTACCAATACATCATCTATTCGTGATATATTACATTATACTTTAAGTCCCTAAAATATTATATTACCATATTTTTAAACTGTAATTAACTTTGCAATCATTTAATGTTCACTTAAAGTCCCTGTAAAGTCAATTCTGAGAATTCTTTCTAAACACTTTATAAATGTTACAAATGTATTGCTAAAACACATTACAAAGTCTGTGAATTGAGTAATGCTTAATTGTGAAGTTAGAGCGTTAAACAGTTTTTCACCAAGTCTCTGCTCAGGATTTTTTGGGCGGAGCTAAAACGGGGGTCTAATGACGCACATCGTCCCCCGAGCATAGCCCCTCCCCTAACACTATATAACTGTCGATGACGCACCGAGCGTGGCGCCGCCTCTAACTCTACAGCGGTTCACTCGCTGTGTCTCGAGCCTATGGTCTCGAGTGTCATTACAGTCATACAGCCCTTTGTACATTTAGCTAGTAATGCCTTCGTCACGCAAATGCATATAACATGGTTGTTATAATATACAATACAGCTCAGTCTTCTTATTTCCTCCCGTCTCGCGGCACCGTCATTTGTCGACTCGACAACAGCCCGGCAGTAGGCTACGTGCCCACCAATGAGTGTAAGTTACCGAGTTTGCGTATGTTATAATTAGTAGGTAGTCCACAGTAACTCTACTAAAATGTGCAACCCTCAAACGTGATTCTTTTGTTTATATGCATCAGTATGTTTGACTCATTAGACAAGTAAGTTGAGACGGCAGCTCTCGCGAGTGGGTGTGGTTTCAGCGCCGACAGCGGACACGCCCCTAGCGTTTGAGAGCAAAGAGTGCTGCCTATTTTTTCGAGATTTTGATAACTTATTTCATTTACTTGCAGATTTTTTTAATCATTCAAATTTGGCTGGGTGGTTAATAACACATTTTTCTGTGGTGTGAAAAGCTCAAAACACATACTTTAAAATGACTTTACAGGGACTTTAATCTTTAAAAAAAAAAAAAAAAAAAAAATATATATATATATATATATATATATATATATATATATATATATATATATATATATATATATATATATATATATATATATACATTTTAAAATGATTATATATGAATATATGAAATTTGCTACCATATGAGAGGGTCTTCTTAAGTTCAAAGCTTTATGAATCTTTTGTTTCGATTTAGTGGTTCGGAGCATGTAATTAATCTGCCATGTGAACTATTGAAGTTTCAAAACACTTATGATGTAACAAAGCCTTGTTTACTAAAATCATGTGATTTGGACGCTCTTAACCACTGATTCGAAACCAATGATTCATAAAGCTTTGAAGCTTCATGAAGCATCGTTTTGAAATTGCCCATCACTAAATACTGTGGAATAAAGTCGCTATTTTGTTATTTTTGGCACACAAAAGGAATTCTCGTCGTTTTCATAATCTAAAGGTTGAACCACTGTAGTTACAAGAACTGTTTTGAATACGTCTTTAGTAGCTTTCTGTGCATTGGAGTGTTATCGCTTGCGATGCAGGCCTCACTGAGCCATTGGATTTCATCAAAAAATATCTTAATTTGTGTTGCGAAGATAAACAAAGGTCTTACAGGTGTGGAACTTCATGAGGGTGAGTCATTATTGACAGGATTTTCAATTTTGGGTGAACTAACCCTTTAAATGTGGATGTTTTCATAATGTTTTCATAAAGATAATGTTTTATAGAAACAATAGTAAGCTAGCTTTAAAATAAAACACAATAAGCTGACAAATTGACCAATCACCAATTCCTTATATGTGCAGACTTTAAAATGATTATGAATTTTAGAATACATTTTTGTATTATGTTTAGAATTTTTAATGATAGTGGATTTTATGAAATTATTCTTGTAATATGGCATGGTTTGATAGTTAGAGTTGTATTTTTTTTAAATATTACATGCATTTAATTTTAGTTTGTAGATTTGTATGGACATCTTTATTGTAAATATTGTAAAAAATAATTCAGTTTTCTTTAGTGAACCTACGATAATGCTGAAAAGTCAATAAAACAAAAATAGCTGACATCAAAGCGACGCATTAGCATCGGAATTCCAATGGAGCAAAACCGGAGGAAGAAAGTTCCATATCTTATAGTTTGAATTTATCTGGGTCAAAACTAATTCCACAAAGGATTTTGGAAGTTTAAGATGGTCTGTAGCTATCTAAAAGATGTGAGCCAATCATATCCGCTTAGCCCGAAAGACCTAAAGCACCAGGATCCCAAGTAATATTAACGGGTCTTGTGTGAAGATAAAACGTCCATCTCTGAACTTAATATCTGTCTGAGACGCTCACAAATACATCCGATGTGAGCCATTAGAAAGTTTCTCGTCAAGGAGAACGGGGGAAGTTTAGTGCAGTCCTGCCCCTGGGGTTTGTGGGATACTGGACGTCTGCTCTTAGTTGTGCACTTGGGGAGGAAATTAAGAGTCTCTTCGCAAAGCCGCCCAAAATGAGTCGGGCAAAGCGAGCATGCAAGGGCTCTTCTCGCCAAAGCTCTGAGAGTCCAATAGGCCAGAGATGGTCCTCTGTGATTAGTTAGAGAATTTAGAGCCATGTCAGAAACCCAGCTGCCTGGCACTGAAACTAGAGATGGTGCACAGATTTCCCTTGCCTTATTAAATATCTCCTGGGGAAAGCCAGGCAGTGCCAGAGGGTAATATCCATCACTAAAGGCCTTGACCTCGAAGTGACAGACATCAAGTGGCACCAATGTCTACCACAAAAATCTCCCTCTGGTTTATAATATCTGTGTCCTCCCACACTTCTTCGTGGAGTGAAACTCTTCTTTATACTGTTTCTTATACTGGCCAGGGTGATACTCAACCCTTGGAGAACTTTCCAGATCGTACAGCGTCAAGAAGGCCACTTTCATCCAGCTTTGAGCGGTTCTGCTGTCATGAGTAATTATGGATGAAGGAGGTGCAAAATTCTTCCATGGAAGCAGTGAACTTCCTTAATTCAAAGGTCAGGTTTTTCAGTGGTGAGTGCATGTGTTCTTACCTTTCTCTAAAGCCAAACAATCACACGTTTCATGTTACAGTTCAGAGTTATGTGCCATTCAAAACAGAATCGAGAGTTTCTTTTAAATTCCAACTGAATTTGAATAGCAAACAGCATACAGAATTGCAGTTCATTTAAAGTCTCCCCGTAGTCAATAATTTCATCGCTTAAAACTCATCTTTGATCACCAAAATGACATATTTAAGTTTTTTCCTGTGTAAAAAAATGTCTTCATGCCTTAAAATAGCTTGAATGTAACTCTACACCCTTGCCTCATTTAATATACACGGATCAATGAATATGCAAATTAGCCCTCCACTCGCTCACGCCAGCTCAGAGATCCACTCGGTCAACTTACTGAGGTAAATTCTGCACAATTGTATCACTCTTTAAAATAACGGAAACATAACGGTAATTACAATGATTAGCCTTTTGCTTGACTATGTTATCAAACAGCTAATAATGTGTTGCTAATGTTACACAAACCATGTTCCCATTCACCATGTCAGTCAAATCCGAACATCAGTGGAGAAAGGCATATAGTTCATCATAACATCGTAATATACATCATACCCCCCAGATAATATACCAGATAACCTATCTTCTCTCAAGACTCCCCTGCTAGTTCACTGTTAATGATATGCTAAAGCCCACCGGCATGTAGACGTGATTGGCTACAAGGTAGTTTGTGACGTCACATACACCAGCGATTTCAAACCGCGGGTTTGAGACTCTTTTTTTCACTGCAGTTTTAAGTAGAAACTTGATTTCCACCAGAGGGCGTCTACTGTAATTTTTAACTATAAAAGTAAAATATATTTAGGCAAACTTTGAATGTTAGCTTGACAAAACAATGTTTTAAATTTTTGAACAAAGATTAATAATCTTATCTTGGCTATTGCTAGATGGTTGATAAGAGTTGAAGTAGGTTTTTGTGTGTGTGTGATTAAGACAGATCTTATATGTCTTTATATATAAGTAATGATTTCTTATGACGTAAAACCGAGTGTAATGGATTATCCAAAAGAATATCCATCAGTTGTTGACTGGATTTTGATAAATGGGTGTTGCACTCAAAAATAAATGCGAGATAACAGTCAATTTTTAAAAGGATCGGGTTAAGTGAGCTAAATTATTAAAATCGACAACAAAAACACAGTTGGAACTTTCTTCAAAATATCTTCTTTTGTGTTCCTCAGAATACAGTAGATCATATAAATTCTGAACGACATGAGAGTGATTTAAATGATGACAGTATTTTCATTTTTGGATGGACTATCCCTTAACTAGATAACACCTCAACAACATACTTAACTTGTCAACCTTAAGAACGTTGACCTCTTTTTCATTTTGTTTGTCCAGGGGAAAGGTTAGCATAACTCTCAGAAACACAGCCTGAGCATCCGAATGGTGTTTTCAAGGCCAGCTGTCCTGACTCTTACTCCCCCAACAGGCATGTGTCTTCCCTTCAGCTCAGATTTTTAATATGAGTCTCATCACGCAGTGCTTGGCCTGCTCATGCAGTTGTGTCTGGTCGTCTGAGCTAAGCCTGGTGGGATGTGTGCGCTATTATGTAGCGCAGATCATTTGCCACACCCAAACAAAGGCACACACATGTCGAAGCCGAGTGTGTGTGATGTGACCACACACAGCGGCACATTTGGTCGGCTTCACACATCCCGAGACACATACACACGCACTTCAGTCACACCTTTGCTAAGCCTCTTACAAATTAGTGTGTTAGCAAGTGTGCTAACATATCAGTCAACAGTTTGAGCGTATAAATTGACTGGAAATTGTTTGAATTTTCTTTGCATTTCATGCCTAACAAAGAGAGATTGTTGTTCGTTTCAAACTCTTGGGTCGCTGGGTCTTGAGAACCGCGCTGCCCTCCCGTTCTTGGTCTTCATTCATCTGTGGTGTCGTTCACCTCCCAACCCCCACATCCTGAATCACACTTCTTGAGCTTGTTTATGAAATGCTAGGAGAGCACGACTCCCAGAGGATTGAAATGGAGAAGAGGGATGTCTGCGACCCACAACTATCACCCCCCGACTCATCATCCCACAGGTTCAAATTCTGGTCTGGTGGGGGTAGCGGATGGACGGGGATATAAGCGGTGAATGTCAGAGTGAGTTAGTCCAGTTGCCTGTTGTGGTCTGACTAGACCGGGGAACAATATTTTTCTAAGATTGTCCGACAGGTTCAGTTGGTCTGTTAGCTTCCTCGCATTCCTATAAATCGTGTCCAAATCCAGCGATACACTGGAGGCACTCCGCAAGGCTTGAATTCTGCTGATTTTAATCTTTTCACTCTCATTGCTTGGCAGTTGCGTCCGTCTTTCTCGAACACTTCAGTTGAGAGCCACACAGAGTGCTTCCCATGACCCAGACTGAACTTCGGGTAACAAAATAAAAATACAATTGAATGTGCGTGTGTGTGTGCGTAACTGAAAAAAAATGAAATCAAGTAGGTTTCTAGTTTGCTTCTAACTTACTATCAAGCTACTTTTGCAAATGTCCTATTTCTGCTTTCTCTCAGCTCGTTTACAAATTATTCAGTTTTAACTGGTATCTTCAGGATACACCAGTCTGATAAAATTTGTGTGTGGGAGGTTTTTTAAGGGCAGCCGCTGCAATAGCTTCCAGTCTTATCTGTGAGTCTTAGACTTCTGTTGTTTTATTCGTTCTAGTACATTGTAGTTGGCCTCACAAATCTACATTCATTTTGTCATGGCGTCACCTTTTGCCCAGTGCATCATTATTTGTTGGTGCTTCCTACGGCGAGCATCACTATTACTTAAGGCCCTTTCACACTGAACCCGACACGATAAAGCGAGGCGAATCAGTGACGAATGGAGCTTTCACACCGAATGCGAAACGAAGAATTCACGCCTGCACGCTAGATGGCACTGACTGTCAATGCGTTTTTCCTCATGTATGCATCTTGTAGGTTTTTCTATTTGCCTTTAACATCTGCTGCACAACATGCAGCATTAAATTAATATAAATAAATTTGGTACTAGCCTACACCAGAAACTCAAAATATCATTATATAATATATATATATATATATATATATATATATATATATATATATATATATATATATATATATATATATATATATATATATATATACATCATTAAATGTAATGAGAGGTATAATTAGCAGATCTAGAGCGAATGCGCTCTCTGACACATAACTGGACAGATAACTCCAGATTACATAATTCACAAATAGTCAAGTAAAGATGAGAATAAATCTGTTCTCAGACACACATGATAACAAAAATTCATCATCCAATCTCTTCTCTCAAAAACAGCAGCTGCTCCAGGTACGTGATCTAAGCTTAAATCTAATTGGATGGCCCGGTTCTTTGCCGAGCGAAGGGGAAAAATTCAACACACTGGACAAAAAAAAAAAATCTCACTTTTTCGCGCTGTGATTGCTTGTGCCTGGTGTGAATAGCTCCATAGAGATCTATTGTTTTGATCCAAGAGCGCCATCCTGACGAATATTCATGCCAAATTAACGCATTGAGTGTGAGAGGCCCTTAATGTTCATGTTTAAAAAATAAAATTATTTAAATATTACATTTCAGCATGCAACTCTCCCACAATGCAGTGCTACAGACATGAATGATACCTCAAATCATGCTGCTTTTGACTTGGTCTGGTAAGCAACCAGAACACTATCCGCGTTTCCATTACAGATTTGCAATATTTTCTATATATCGTAAAAAACTATTGCAAAATGACGGCGTTTCCATTAACCAATGTAATGCGACTAAAACGTTTTTTTGTCCCTCTTGCGATAAGTCATTCCAAAAATCATGGCAATGGATGTTAGTAGGTTTACGTATACCCCAGCCACTGCGCTAGCCATTATTTTTAATCTATGGAGACATAGGCATGTTATCCAAGGACTTATGGCAAGGAAAGCCCCTTATACTTGGGAGCGGCCACATATGAGGTTTTTCTGTCTGTTTCTCCCCCCTTCGATGTTCAATTCAAATTGTGGCATTTCTTTGTTGTTTTGAATCCAGTAGTCCCGCAATACTTCGTCTTCTTTCCAAACATACTGCGCCATCTTTATAGAGTGATTGACTTTTACATACGGCAGGTGACCTGTAAATGCAAAAAAAATGTTTCCATTGCAGTTTTGCGAAATATTCCATATTCGAATTGTCTGAAAAACCACCTCATGCGAGCGTAAAAACTTTTTTGTGATATATACAAGTTTTTACGAAGTTGATGTGTTTCCATTGAGCGCATTTTCAATTCACAGTTTCCATTTGCGCAATTTAAAGGGTAATGAAAATGCGGCTACTTTTGCAGTCACACAGCAACTTGCTATAAACATTCAGAACTCATTTTCTCAACATAGCAATGCCCTAGCAAACCACCTGGAATACTTTTGCAAAACAACTTGAGAAAAACATTCAGAACCATTCAGAACACCTTAGTGACCATCCAAAACCTTCTTGCAATCACACAGCAACATGCTAAGTTGTTATGGCTGTTTTTAGCAACCACTGGTCTTAATTACTTGCATTTTCTTCAGTAAATGTAATGGTCTGGTTGTTATTTGCACTCAAATAAAGGTTTTGAATGAAAAGCCTCCTTTAGATGTCTGCAGAGAAATAAATAAGAGCATCAATATTCCCAGTAATAGTAATGAATAAGATTTCTAACCTAACAGACTGAGGCAATTTCTCAGCTCACTGATTTGGCCTTGTTTGCTCTCAAACAAAATCCTTTGAGCTTCACGTGTTGACTGCCAAATCCTGATATTCTTTTGCTTTGTTAATAAATCACAGAATCTGATTCATCTACTCGCCCAAGTCGAACCTAATTGTACGGCCCTGGAAAGAAGCACCTGGTCTGAATGCCACGACACTTGTTGAGTAACACAAATTATTCAGTTCCAGGAAGGAATCGTGCGCTTGTGCCTGCCAGTTAGCATTGTTGTTAGCTTGGCAGTCACGGAATCAGACCCAGCTGCCTGCATATTCTTATCCAGATGAGCGGAACCGTCATGCCCTTTTGCATGAAGTTGGGAGTGCATCACACTGTAATGCCAGCTTTAGCATTGATGCTAGTCTTCAGCAAGATTTCCATCAATACCTAGCATTGCTCCAATCTGGAGCTGTTATGTGAATGTGTTATTTAATATTCTAGTTCTGTTAGGTTGTCTGTGATATGTAGCCAAATGCTAACAGAAGGTTTAAATCTAAAAATCTCCTGTACTCTAATTGTGTTGATTGCACAATTGTGTTGACTGTGTTGAAAATGCTAAGTGAAGAAATATGGTATTGGCTCAGTCTGAGTGATACAATATAGTGACTCAGTGTTTTACCTCATGTCTTTCCAAAAAAGTGGGCTTTACTCCATCTTCTGTTTCCACAGCCTTTGTAAATAGAGTATCATTACACAGCCAAAAGAGGACAATTGGGACATTCACTATGACTGGTTTGTTTCTAAAGTAGTAGACATTGGAGCATCATTTTCATTGGCAGATTTCAGTTTTCCATCATTTTCAATCAATTCATTCAATGTATTATACTGACTGTGCAGATGAGTTATTGCGTGGCAAACGTCAGCCTGACCCTGGCTGACCTCAGCATACTCCTCATAAAGAATCCAAGACTGGTTTGTGTGACTCATACTGGAGCTCTTTTTTTTTCTCAACCCAAAAAGTATTTGGACTCTTAAGCCACACTTAAAATGCATGAATGCCTTTGCATTACAAGTAATATAAAATTATAAAATAATCCAGTGAGATTCATGCATTAAGTAGGGTTGGGGGGACAAAATGACCCACAAAGATGGCGATATCTGAAATCCTTGTCCTTGTGGGGACATTTTTTGGTCCTCATGAGGAAAACAGCTTATAAAGCATACTAAGTGATGTTTTTTTTTTTTTGATGTTGTAAAATGTAGAAAGTTGTCTGTGATGGGTAGGTTTAGAGTTAGGAGAATATATAGTTTATACAGCATAAAAGGCATTATGTCTATGGAATGTCCCTATAAAACATGAACATAAAGCTTAATTAATTCGATTAATCAGGCAGCCATATTGTTAATTGTGGCTTAAGTCCCCAAATGCGTTTTGTGGCCACTGTATATTTCCTCTCCAGCACTCTCTCTTTCTGTCCAAATCTCATTTCTTCCCTCATTTTGAAGACTGCATTGTTGTGTGTCTGCGTGTCCTGGGCCGCCATCCCACCGGGCTAATTCAGACAGCCCCCTGTAACCGTGAGAACACTTTTGGCAGGCTATTGGATTAGCCTTTGAGCACTACGTGGGCTAATTGATGAAAATGACCCCGGTGCGGAGAGCAGAGCCATTGTCTCCGCTGTCACAAAGTCTCAAGCCATCAACAGAGAGCCTAACAGGATTTCTGCACACACGCCATCCATCCCTAATTTGTTGGCCCGGGAAACTGTCAAAGCCCGCTGGAAGCAAGCTCGGAAGCGGGGTGTTTGTTCTGCTTTTACTGTGGTAGATTAATCAGCCGCTGCCAACCCGAAAAGCTAAGTGTAAATGTAATGAAAGGAAAGTTGACTTATGTGATTGAAAACAAATGGGACTTGTGATTTGGACTGGTGCTGTTCCTACTATATGGTCTCTTTGAGCCTTTGATTTAGTAATGTCATGATTATTTAACAACCCCCAAGGTTGCTGATCACACCAAATTATTCACATACACACACAATGAAGGCTCTGATGTTGTTTTATTAATTAAAAGAGCTGATTTGCCTGGAAGACATGTTGATGTATTTGCAATATAGATGATGTTTTTTCAGATCTTGCTCTTTCTGTTCTTTCATTCTCTCTCTTGCTCTTTCAAATACCCTCTCTCCTACTCAACACAACCACACACACAGAGCTCTACGTGTGAGAATGGAGCCCTAAAGAGTTCTTCTGACCTGAGAATAATGGCTTGCTTGGTTTCCAGAGTGTTGCATTCATCTCGGTGGAATGCCGTAACCATAGATTACCTGACAATTAAGCCCACTCATCTCACCACAAACCCTGCAGTAAGAGCAACTAAATATGCAAGGCTGTCAGGTAAGGCGTTGCTAAACAACATTAGTACAGGAATAGCTCACAATATTACCCAACACATGCTTATTAGATGATTACACAACAGTTCACGTGTATGAGGATGTTTGATTGTTGTTTGTTTCTTATGTAGGCTGGATTAGCTGTGTGTTGTTTATATGCACTACTGTAAGATTTTTAATCGAAATTAATAGGTTTATTCAGCTTGGATGCATTCAATTGTTCAAAAGTGACAGTAAAGACATTTATTATGTGTTTTATTTGAAATAAATGCATCAAAGAATCCTGAAAAATACAGGTTACGCAAAAATATGAACTCTTTTTAACATAATAAGATAAGAAGAAATGTTTCTGAGAATGATTTCTGAAGGATCATGTGACATTGAAGACAATTTAGCTTTACCATCACAGGAATAAATTACATTTTAAAATACAGTACAGTCCAAAAGTTTGGAACCACTAAGATTTTTAAATTTTTTAAAAGAAGTTTTGTCTGCTCACCAAGGCTACATTTATTTAATTAAAAAACAGTAATATTGTGAAATATTATTACAATTTAAAATAACTGTGTACTATTTAAATATATTTGACAAAGTAATTTATTCCTGTGATGCAAAGCTGAATTTTCAGCATCGTTACTCCAGTCTTCAGTGTCACATGATCCTTCAGAAATCATTCTAATATGCTGATTTGCTGCTCAATAAACATTTATGATTATTTTCAATGTTGAAAACAGTTGTATACTTTTTTTCAGGATTCCTTGATGAATAGAAAGTTCAAAAGAACAGCATTTATCTGAAATACAAAGCTTCTGTAGCATTACACACTACCGTTCAAAAGTTTGGGGTCAGTAAGAATTTTTATTTTTATTTTTTTTTAAAAGAAATTAAAGAAATGAATACTTTTATTCAGCAAGGATGCATTAAAACAATCAAAAGTGGCAGTAAAGACATTTATAATGTTACAAAAGATTAGATTTCAGATAAACACTGTTCTTGACTGGAGTAATGATGCTGAAAATTCAGCTTTGCATCACAGGACTAAATTACTTTGTGAAATATATTCAAATAGAAAATAGTTATTTTAAATTGTAATAATATCTAACAATATTACTGTTTTTACTGTATTTTTAGTTAAATAAACGTAGCCTTGGTGAGCAGGTGAAACTTCTTTTAAAAACATTAAAAAACTTAGTGGTTCCAAACTTTTGGACTGTACTGTATAGTCAAATAGAAAACATATTGAAAAAATATTGCTGTTTTTACTCTCTCTCTCTCTCTCTCTCTCTCTCTCTCTCTCTCTCTCTCTCTCTCTCTCTCTATATATATATATATATATATATATATATATATATATATATATATATATATATATATATATATATATATTTTCTTTTTTTTTTTTTTTTTTTTTAAATCATTAAAAGTATGTGATAAAAAAGTCATGCGTGTACTAAATGCAAAGGATTTAATTCCTTTTTCTTTTTTTAAGATGACCTATTTGGTGGTCATATTGATATATTGTATACTATTTTGTAATTTAATCTGGTCAACTGGTTAACTTGTGTACCACATAATTAATTAGATTATTTTTATTATTATTATTATTATTATTCATTGAAAGCCTAAATTTAATGTTATAGGTATTTAGGGGCTGTGCAAACATGAATTAGATTTTTGAAATTGTTTTTCTGAAAATATCTTAATTGTAATAAATGGACATCGCTGTGGTGATTTATGGAGTTAAATTACTCTGTTTACATGTCCATCAAGATGATATCCATTCTCTTAGAGGAATTCTTGGAATCTGCGTTGTTCATTGAAATAATTGCAAAAAATTGCTTTTGTGTGTGTTCATCATCATGGTTCATTGGTTTGGGCAGACCTGCCTGTTCCCTCTGCATGACGACCCATCGCCCTGGCAACTATTGACAGACTACCATAGCAACTCACTGCTGATGTCACAAAACCTGCAGACATTCACATTTTTACCTTTTTCTGTTTGTCTCCCCCTTTCACAATTGTCTATTTTGGTCACAGCCCGTTGAGACAAAACCTTTAATCTTTATGTTGTGTCTCGTAAGGACACTTTGTTCCTTTTGGACGTTTGTTTGAGACGCACTTAAGTTTACTCTTCTCAAAATCACAAAATAAACCAGACTGATTGGATTAAATTTCATCTGCGTCCTCCTGCTGGTTGATGTAACACAGTTGTGAGTTGCCTCAAACCAACACTAGGCTACATTACATCCAAAGATTTCCCATGAGTCCCATAAACACAAGAAACTACCACAGATGTGAGACACGTGAGCAGACTCTTGTTTCACCAGTTGAATTAACTTTCCTATCTTCATATTTAGACATACAGGCATATAGATACTTGCGACCATTTTGTAGTTTTTTAACTTCTGAGTGTCAAATTCTAATGTTAATCTTTATTTGACATTCATTTCTACAAGTGCAACCCCATTTTCAGTGCAAGTCTGGGAAGTTGTTCAACATTCTCCTGTAGTTTGATACCCGGACTCCCTTATTTTTTTATATTTCTAAATGGCTTCAAATCAAGGTCTTTCCTCAGGCATTTTAATTAATTCTTCTAAGATAATCCTCCCATTTGAGATTATAATTGCATAAAGCGCTTTCATGCTTCCAGAGTGTATTGTGGTTATAGGGTTTCACTGCTGTTTCTCAGAACACAGATTAATGACATTACAAAATGGTTACTAAAACATTTCAGGAATGAATATTGTATTGTTTGGGATAAGCTTTTCATTGGCTTTGATAGTGTAAAACAGTGTTGGTAACACATTACTAGTAACTTGAGACATTGTAAAGTAATGCATTACTTTTTCAATTTACAACAAAATATCAAAGTTACTTTTTCAAATAAGTAACACAAGTGACAGCTCTCCTGTCTGCAATCTCACTTGCACGAAAACGTTCAGTATTCCTCAAAATGAATAAAAACAGTGAAATGCAATCTCAGAATTTTACGCAAACCTGAAATAATTAACTATATTAAATTACACAAATATGCTTTGTGTATTTAATCTCACTTTATTAACCAGTGTCTTTGCTGCTGGCCTTCAATGATCTAAATACTAATAAGCAAAAATTACTTTAGATTAGATTTAGAAATAAGAGTGTTGAACTTCCTTCTCCTGTATCCTATTCTTCTTAAATCCAGAATGGCAGCACAGCTGAAAGGTTTGTTTGAGCTGCGCCCTCTACTGTAAAAAAGTCAATATACAACACTGGTTGGGGAAAGCTACTTTTTTAAAAGTTACTTTTCTTTTAAAAGCACTGCTAATGTAGTGTTTGATGTATTCAGGAGACAAAATATGAAATTTAAGAGCATTTGGGGGGTAAAATTAGTACATAACCTTTGGTAGAATAAAGAGTAGAGTAACAAATGTGCATTGAAATAAAGCTTTTTGAAGTTTGTTTTTTTCTTCTGACGAGAGCTATTATGGCCTTTATAAATGATTTGAGGAACAAATACATACTTGGTTGTTGCACACTGTAATGCATTCATTTCGAGTGCACAGTAAATAATCCCTCAGTTTGTAAAAACAAACAAAACAATGTGTTGACAGAAATCTACATACAATGAAAGTCTTTGTGGCTATTGAACGTCTGCCCCATAGACTTCCATTGTAACCATGTAACTGTCAACACATTACTTTGTTTGTTTTTGCAAACTGAGAGACAGTTTGAAATTATTGTCTATGGTTGATACAGCTTCATTCAAATTTAACCTCGATCATTCATAAAGAGTCAGTCCGACTGCATTAGATTACACAAACAAAAGTCATTTTTAAGGGTCGGATTTGTTTGAAATGGTTGCTTAAAGGTCACAACTGCCTTTTTTCTGCTTTTTACAGTGTAACGAAATGAGAGTCCTTAGTATTACAACTACACTGGGCAGATTGCCACGAGTCCACAGCGCTCTGCTAAGAGAGTCAACAGTTAGCAGATGAGTAGGTCTTGTTTGTGTGTGCGTGTGTGTGAGAAGGACATAGAGATATGAAGGAAAATGCAGACATTGTAGAGTGCATCAAAAGAATTTGGTGTAATGCTACAGTAGATATCAGCCTTTTCTGAAGGCCGTTTCCCAGGGTTTGGAGAAAGACAGAGGAGTTTCTGTTCTCTTAAACAGTCCTTTGTGTACTTTCGCTTGAGAGTTGGCTTCAAAGGGCCTTGCTTTAACATTCAGTTCATATACAAATGCAAATACATACAGTATGAATTGATGCACGCCAGTGTAGGTGGAAGTTAGCACCAAATGTTTAGCACCAGTGTTTTCTTGAAAATAATTTTTTGACTTGCATGTAATTATAACCCAAATCACTTGAAGAGGTTGCATGAGGTCAATGTTTTTATGCCCTTAGATTCTCCTTATTTTAAATACTGAAGACTTTCGTTCAGGGCCAGCGAATCCATTCTGTACATAACATCTGGAGAATCAATGAAGCCAAAGACATCTGGAGCCCCTCTTCCTGGCCATCAAGGATACTGAAGTTCAAAGACTGGTCAGTCAGCTGTAATTATAACCTAATTCTGTCTTTACAGTATAGGAGAACTATGGTGTAATTTTCGGCATCACCACCAAAGTTTTATGACTATGTGGTTTCGCGCATGATCACACTTTGGATTGACCATCCTTAAATTTAACTTCTGACATGATGTTTCCTACTGTTTCCTTAAACCGTTCACACTGTTTTTCTTAGCCTCATGTCCCAAACCTGTTTGACATTCTTTTGTAGAACACAAAAGAATTTACACTGTCATTCAAAAGTTTGTCTCTTAAGGGGGTCGCACAACAGCGCCGCGCCGCGTCGCGTCTCGGACAACTCGCAGGTATCGCACACCGGACACGTGCATTATATATGCGCGAGCTCAATTGTGAATCGACTCCTGATAGAAGAGCTGCACGATGGGAGAGTTTTACGTCAACAGGGAAACATTATATATGCCTATGCTTTAATATTTCGCACTGAGGTTAATGTACATGGAAAAATGGCACAACAGAGCAAAATGAAAGAAAAGGCTACGTATATTATACATTTTTAGACTTTATTCAAGCTGTTAAATTAAGAATGTAAAACTAATGTATCTTGCAGCACAGGGTAAAGTCAGTATGTTCATTAAAGACAATTTTAGAGAAATATAATATAAAATTAATGTAAAACAATGTACATAGTGCTCTGTGGCGCGGCAGGATTTTGAACAACTTCCTGAGTCGTAGCTGGGCACCGCGGACAAGTGCCGAATGTCGCCGCCGGTGTGTGTATACTTATAGAATCAAATTTTATGAAAAATAACTGTCATGTTCACACTGCCCCAGAAGACACCAACAAACACTGATTGATCATGGTCAGTCAGGTGAAAACAAACTCCGACCAACTCCAACAGACACCGACAGGGGTAACACTGACAAGGCAAAACACAACAAACGTGTTTGTTGGTGTTTGTCTATGTGGTGTGAATTGGCCTTAAAGGGTTAGTTCACCCAAAAATGAAAATTCTGTCATTAATTACTCACCCTCATGTCGTTCCAAACCCGTAAGACATCTTCGGAACACAAATTAAGATATTTTTCATAAAATCCGATGGCTCATTGAGGCCTGCATTGCCACAATTAAGACTTCCACTGCACACAAAGCTTCTAAAGATGTATTTAAAACAGTTCATGTGACTACAGTGGTTCAAGCGACGAGAATATTTTTTGTGCGCCAAAACAAAATAACGACTTTAATCAACAATATCTAGTGAAGGGCAATTTCAAAACACTGCTTCATGAAGATTTGCAGCTTTACAAATCTTTTGTTTCGAATCAGTGGTTCGGAGCGTGTATCAAACTGCCAAAGTCACGCCCCCCCAGTGGTGAACCACTGAAATTTCGAAACACTTACGATGTAACAAAGTCTCGTTTACTGAAATTACTGACTTTGGCAGTGAGGCGTACTGGCAATGCAGGCCTCACTGAGCCATCGGATTTTTATCAAAAATATCATCAGTATCATTATTCTAGTCTTTAGTTTTACATGATCCTTCAGAAATCATTCTAATAAGCTAATTTGGTGCTCAAGAACTACTACTTATTAATGGCAAGTTTGAAAACAGTTGTGCTGCTTAATATTTTTGTTGAAACTGTGATCCTTTTTTTCAGAATTCTTTAATGTACTCTATGGAAAAGACAAAAAAACCTTCAAGTTTGTTCCCTTGGCTTGTCATGGGTGCACGTGCACTGCAGATGAAACTTGGCTATTTGGTTACTTAAAAGCTGAATTTATCTTCATGATACTGTCCCTTCAACTGCACAAAGCTTCATTTACCTCCCTTTTCACCTCCAGGATCTTTGGGAGTACAGACAAACAGTGTCTCCAGTACACTTGGGAGCAAATTTCCATTCACATTGACCTTATTTTACATGTGAATTATTTACAGTGCAAGACTCCCTGAACCCAGAGTGAACCCACTCTTGGATCACCATGTTCATGGAGTTGTCCCAAGTCTTTATGAAAGGCATATGCTAGCATAGGCCTTAATGCAAAATGTAGCATACATCTTCATTCTGCACGTCACTGATTACAGTTAAGTGAACATTAGTCACATTCCTGTAAGAAAGGTCGCGAGAGGTCATGTTGTTTTCGGAGGGGAAGTTGTTTAGAGAATATAGTTGGTTTGATAGTTCGAGAAAGGTTACGGTGGGTTTACCGTGGTTTTGTTTGTAAAGATTACCTCATGCACTTTCAATACCTAGAAGTACATACCAAACAGATTTAGAAACGTGTAGGAGCTGATGTAAATACTCATTTATCATTTGTATGGGCTATTTAATATCTAATTTGTACCACATTCAGGTTATAGTCGTTCATGATTCAGGTTCAAGGGCTTCAATAAATTGTGGTTAGTTCATATTCCTGAGATGTTATGACATGTTTTGCATCATTTGTATTGCATTTGTTTCCCAGTAGATATATCTCGCCTGTCATAATATATCCACACAGGCTTTTATTAGCGTACCTGCAACTCTTTTCGTTTGTCACCGATACGCTCTTGCCAAATCTCTTGTTGGTTTTCGCTGACCGCTGTACCCATCGCTCTCTGCCAATTTGTGATTTCATCTGCTTCTCAAAAGCCCGTTTAATAAGGGGTTTGATCTTGAACAACACCGTGTTGCATTAGAAAACAAGAGAAAAGCCTATGAAGATTGCACAAGACAGATTGCAAAAGCTATGGAGGAATTATGATTATATAAATGTTTACAGGTGAGACGATTTTTGTCAAAGGTTTCAACTGAAAAATGCTGGATATATTTTAGATTTTTCAATGTAGCAAAAATATAAGCAAAAATATCTAAAATATATTTTTTATTAATATGTTTTACAGTTAAACGTACAAATACAGCTCTAATATTTACACAATAGATTTTATTACAGTGTATTAGTGTAAATGGAGTCCAGTCTTGCATAAATGTGTTGCCGCCAACTATGTACTTTAACAATGTTTCTCTCTGAATGTCTGGTACAGGCAGTTTAAAATGGCAAGAAAACAGTATTATGTGTCAAATGGTGTTGATATATCATGTAAAACCAGAGAACGTTGAACATGGAATAAGAAGAAGAGTGGATAAACTGCACTGTTTTCTATGGGAACTGCAGTTAACTCTGCACTTGTGGATATTGTGCAGTCCAAGGTATTTCTTTTTTTTTTTTTTTTTTGGCCATTGCATACAAAAGATTTGTTTGAGGACCCGCTAGCACAGTTGCATATGTCCTGCCTCCTTAAATGTGTAGTTAAATGTGAGATATAGGCTGTCAGAAATAGTCTCTGTAAGCAGCAATAAATCAGGACAAGTGCTTTTTTCCGTGACTTTGTCAAGAAAAGGCGAAGGAACAGAAATAAAGTGATTTCCCTACCATAGCGGTTTCTATTCACGTTAGGTTGCGTTCCTTGGATAGACCTCTTTGTGGATGTATTCGTGAATGGACAAAAGTGCAGTGTCAGCTGTGTTCATGATTGATGAGGAGAAAAAAAATGTAAGAAACACTCCATCCACACCACCAACAAAACCTTTTCTTGTTTGCATGTTGAGAAAACATCTTGAGAAAGAACTGTATGTTTGATTTAAATGTAAGGAAACTTGTATTTGAGGTATAAGAAGTCTTGGTATTGTTATTCCAGTTTGAATATGTGTTATACACACTGTTAAAAGTACAGCAGATGCCTTCAAACAGCACTTTCACACTTGTACTGGCTCTAATTAGGCCTTTATGTCTTCAAAAACAAAGAGCTAGCTCTCGGGGTACAGACAAATCGTATAGCAGTTGCAGATCGTAAAAAGCTGAATTTATTTCAAATTCAAATATAACTTGATGTCTTCATATGCCATTATGAAAAATAAAACCTCGCTGTAACTTATGAAACGGCCCAGTTGGATTTTAAATTGTGTGTTTCTGAAGTTGAGATTAGTAGTGAAGGCTCAAAAGTTTGGTCTTATGTCAGCTCAACCCATTTTAATGCAACCAGACCGCCGGGATGACAGCTGTGGCCCCCCATTCTGTCTTAATGTATTATAAAAGTCTAGCTTCAGCTCTTTAGCTCTTTTATCTGGTGGTGTCGGCCTTTAGCCCTTCGCCATGTACTAGAAATGAGACGTAATCCTCTTGGTTAGTCACTGATTGGACCCCTTTACCTCTCCATACCCTTTACACACTTTCTGCTGTTTTTTTTTTCACCCAAAGAACATTGGCTATCATGTGAGACCTGAATTTTTAACCCATCAAATGAGCTTAGGTTTTACTGGTGAGGCAAAGTTCGCTAGATCCCGTGATTCATCATTAATCCGCCTCTCCTTTCGTTTTCTTCATCTCTCTCTCTCTCTCTCTCTCTCTCTCTCTCTCTCTCTCTCTCCCTCCCTTTCTGTTGCTCACAAGTACAATACACTTTTTTTTGAGTAAGTTCAGCTTTTCCACTTAACACTTCCCCTGTGTCCTGAGCACTCCCTCGGTCTTACAGCATGCATGTTCAAATCCCTCATTAGCCCCAATACTGCTTATCGTATGAATAAGGACCTTAATTCCACTTTTTTATTATTATTATTTCTTATGCAGAATAATTTAATATTTTAACACACTTTGCATTGGGTAACACACTGATCAGACAAAACCCAACAAACGTGTTTGTTGGTGTTTGTCTATGCGGTGTGAATTGGCCTTAAAGGGTTAGAAAATTATGTCATTTATTACTCACCCTCATGTCGTTCCAAACCCGGAACACAAATTAAGATATTGTTGATAAAATCTGATGGCTCAGTGAGGCCTCTATTGCCAGCAAGATAATTAACACTTTCAGATGCCCAGAAAGCTACTAAAGACATATTTAAAACAGTTCATGTGACTACAGTGGTTCAATCTTAATGTTATGAAGTGACGAGAATACTTTTTGTGCACCAAAAAAAACCAAAATAACGACTTATTCAATAATATCTAGTGATGGGTGATTTCAAAACCCTGCTTCATGAAGCTTTACTAATCTTTTGTTTCGAATCAGTGGTTCGGAGCGTGTATCAAACTGCCAAAGTCATGTGATTTCAGTAAACGAGGCTTCGTTACGTCATAAGTGTTTTGAAATTTCAATGGTTTACCACTGGGGGGCGTGACTTTGACAGTTTGAAGGCCTCATTGAGCCATCAAATTTTATCAAAATATCATAATTTGTGTTCTGAAGATGGACGAAGGTCTTACGGGTGTGGAACGACATGAGGGTGAGTAATTAATGACAGAATTTTAATTTTTGAGTGAACTAACCCTTTAAAAATTTGTCTAACCGATTGAGATGACTTTCAGAGAGCAGTTTTAGTTGAACAGCAGGGATTTTGACATGAACCTTCATAACCTTTGACCTCCTCCAGTGTCGTTCCACAACCTAAATTTGGAATAACATACTGATGCTACTCTTACTAAATCTGCCATATCTTTTATTCTACCTTAACTTTATATGGCAGTGGTAGTAAGAGTAGGATGCTAGTATGCTGTTCCAAATTCAGCCCTAGTGAGCTGCCTACTTGCAGAGCATTTAAAGGGTTAGTTCACCCAAAAATGAAAATTTGCTGTTAATTTATACTCTCATCCAAGATGTACTGTGGGTGTCTTTGTTTCTTCAGTAGAATGGTAAAGAAGTTTTTTAGCTGAAACTGTGATCCTTGGTGATTCGTAAAATGCAAGTCAATGGTTTCCATCACTTTGAGTCAAAAAAACATATACAGGCAAAACAAAATCAAACAGTCCGGGGCGCATATGATGTGAAGGCTGTATTTCTGATGCGAAGAAAAAATCTAAAACAGAAATGAATGTTTTTGCTGAAAAAACAATCCCAGAATGCACTGTAACAAGATCAGTTGAAAAGTATTGATGTATTTTTCTTCTTTTTTTAATAATAATAATATAAAAAAAAAAAAAACATTTAATTCAGTACTAAAACTATTAAATAATAATTCAATCTAGTTGAAGTTCTTCTATTTGTGTTATGTGTATTATATTTTAATTTTCTTTCTGTTATGCACATGCATTTTCATTGCTAACAAGGTTTTGGAACAGAGCGATACTTTTAATGGCGACTAGCTATTAGTGATGCTTTCGGTTTAATAAACTTGTTATTTTAGTAAAAAAAATGATGCTTTATGTCTTGTTATTAAAGACAGACCAGGACCTCCCAAGTTCACTGATCTGCCATGTTTTTATAGGTGGTGGTTAGTGACCTATGATGATTATCACTGCTAAAGTTGCAATTAAATGCAGCGTAATGCGTACAGTAGTCAACGTAAATGGTTCTTACTCTCTTTTTTGGGAAATGCAGTGCTGTAGATTTGCAATTGCTGCTAAATTATTAAAGTTAACCTCAACCTAATATTGGCTCCATGTAATTTAGGGTCACATACTTGCGTTTTAATGTGGTTTAGTGCCTGTAACTAGTGGCTTCTCTCTGCCCCATCAGCAGATTTCCCCTGTAAGCCGGAAAAATAGAAAAAACATAATTTCCCTAAAGTGTTGCAAAGCTTCTGTAGATTTCAGTCCAACACTCTCAAATCTCCCCATAAGACCTGTAATTTCTGCAATGCCAAGTGGAAGCTGGAACTTTTATTCTTTCATTGTTTCATATTTCGAGAGTTTGTCTACAGTTTGTTGAAATTATACTGATCTCCAGAAACAAACTTATGCTTATACATTGTTAAAAGTAGTAAATTAAATAAAATCTATAATAAAAAGTATTTAAAAGTATTTCAATTATAAATGCATTTATTCAACAAAACAAAACAGTGCTCTCATTTCTCATCTGTCTCTGGTTGTTGATGATTTGGGTCTGTAAACTTTTGAATATTGCACTAGCAAGGCTGCATCCGGGCTGAGGAAGCGTATTGACAGTTTTATACTGAGAGGCCTGCTTTGGAAAGGGGATTGAGAAGCTGCCCCTACAAAGCCCGAGCTAAATACACGCGAATGCGGACGCCTTTCATGTTACAGGTGCTTTAGAAATCTAGCCTGTTTATCGTAGCTGATATGAAGAGCATATGTGGTCTCACGTGGATGTCCATATAGAGGTGTATTACAGACGGCATAAATCTTCCTGTCTTGAGACCACGTTCTCTGTTATGCGCATTCATGCTTGTGCTTGAAGTCTTAAAATGCAATTCACAGTATTGCGTAACCTGAGAACAGATGGATAGATGTCAGGATGAAAGGGAAAGAGGAAGCAAAAAGGATGATCTTGTAGGAATGTGGTCTTAGCTGAACCATATGACCCCTCAAAGTTGGAAAAATAAAGCAAATAAATTCAGTTGAAAATTACATTTATTTTATTTAAAATATGATTTTTTTTAATGAAAAAAAAAAATTATTTTATTTTCACCTGAAGTCCATTGATATTAAAATGTCGTTTTCATAGATTATTTTAGCAAAATAATTGTTTCTACTTTGTAACCAAAAATTAAAGATTTTGAGATGGACAGGGAAAATAGTAGATGTGGAGCGTGTCTGTCAACATAGAAATATTTTTTTGTTTTGTTTTTTTGTAGTTGTAACATGCTGTGCACATTCAGTGAAGAATTAGTGTTAAAGGCTCTCTAAGCGATCCTGGGTGGAGTAACTTCCTGTTGACGTTCAAAGTGTTGTCAAACAAAACAGAGGCTAGCTAGACCCTCCCTCTTCCTCCTCATCCTGGCCCTCCCCTCCGTGCTTCCTGAAACAGTCATGAACGCGCATTTAAAATGTGGGTTGACGCTGCTTGTCGGTTATTGGCTGGAGCATGTTTATTATGTTTCGTGGTCCAGGCTGCACCAGTTTGTTTTTGTTGCCGTTTTCGGAGCTTGTGGCGACTACAGAGACCGCGTTTTTTTACAGTGTGTTCAGGAGACAGGCAGCTAGCGGATAGTGAGGAGATGTTTGCTGTATGTGACAAAAAATGTTTTGGCCTAAAAAAGCGTGACATCACTTAGAGCACCTTTAAATACAACATGAAATATTTTGAATATTGTGAATTAAATAAAGAAATAAAATGCTCATTTTCTTTCATCAAAGTGTTTTTTTTTCCTGTGGACATAATCAAATCCATGTGGGAGAGGATAAAAAATGTTAACCAAAAACCGTTTTTAACCAATAATGTCATAGCCTATAAATCCAATTCCAAATAAATCCTAGTGAAAAAGTCTTTATAACTTTACTTCTCACTGATTATTTAGTTTTATTTGGAAATACGTCTCATTATGCAAGTTTTATTAAATGTTTCCTGTTGTCTTTAGGCTTTATGATGTAAGAAAAGGATTTCTTGTGATTCAGCATTGTACTTTCATATAAAGCTTCTTTGAAGCAAACACAGGGTATTTATTGTGGTGTTTGTCAGCATGAGCCTTATGGACATGTTCTCATTATTGCATCTCGACTCAATTAAACAGAAGTGGAAGAGGCCACTGAGTCAAGTTACAGGTCAAGTCCCTGGAGAGCTGCGAAGCCGGCTGTCAGCGAGCTTTTGAACATGTGTATATGCTGGACTGGGTGGTATAAAAATGTGTGTGTGTCAGCTGGTAGAGATTTTACTATACCATTTTCAGAATTCACTCTTAAAAGTAAAGGTTCCAAAGGGTTGTCAGTAACATTAAAGGAGAACCATTAAGAACCTTATAGTGAACAGTTTTTTCTTAAAGGGTCATGAAACAATGGCTTCTGATTCAGACAGTTTTATTGCGCTATTACTGAGATAAAATAATCAAAGCTTCCCTCAAATTCATGCTGCAATTCACCATTACGAATGTATGTTATACATTTGTTATGTGATAAATACATTCAAATGACAAATAAATACATATCTTGTAACAGCTATAATTTATAGCTGTGTGTGTATATATATATATATATATATATATATATATATATATATATATATATATATATAATATAATATATAAATATATATATATATATATATATATATATATATATATATATATATATATAATATAAATATATATATATATATATATATATATATATATATATATATATAATATAAATATATATATAAATATATATATATATATATATATATATATATATATATATATATAATATAAATATATATATATATATATATATATATATATATATATATAATGTATATACAATATATATTAAGTGCGTTTTATATGTGTTTTTATAAGTTATTTGATTGGTTATAGAGCAGATAACATCAGTAATTGGGATGAATTACGTTTGTGTCAAAGACTCAGGATCTGTTGAAGAGAACTTATGTGGCATATTTTTTGATCCATAAATGCTTCTCTGACTTACTGTATGCAATCTCACAGATTGAGGTGCCTCTCATAGGAAATCAAAGTGGGCTGTTGTGAATAATTAAGCGAGGCATCTTCTCATAGGATAAGGACACGCAATCTCATGAATAATTATGAGACTCTGATGAGTCATCGATGTACTATGGTACAAGAAAACATCACATACATTGGCACAAAGACTAATTTAAACCCAGCAGATGAAAATAGAACAAAAATGCTTAATCGTAACTAGTTTTCTCCTAGACTCCTACAATTAAAATGAATGGATGGTACTGTAGCATTGTTTTCTATGATGTTCAATACACATAACTCTGTTAAAATCTAGTTTAAATTTAGTTTAGGGTTTCATGATCCTTTAATGTGAAGAACATTTCAATCATCTAAAGAACCTTTTCCACATTAAAAAAACCTTTTGTGCATTGGAAAGGTTCCATGGATGTTAAAGGTTCTTAACCAAGTCAAGATGAGGAAGAACTAGATGTAACACTTTTAGCGCTTTTAGTTGTTTATGGTTGACACATTCCCCTCCATACAGAATTTTCCATCATTTATGTCATAATACTTCCCCACCATTGACGGAATGTTCTGGCAATCCAGGTTTAATTGTTATGGGGCACTATTATGCATCTTAAGATCAAATCACAGTCGAAAAAGAAGCAGAAACAAGCGATAGAAACATTGCTTATGCACATGTTGTTGTCTTGACAAAAATGTGACTCTCAGGTTTTTGTTCAAAATATTGCTTTTTTTTATTTAAATTAACCCCATTCAAGTGTTGATAAAAAAGAATGCATGAAGGTAGAATAAATATTCATACAACAAAATATTCTGGGAGCCATGAACGTTTTGTGAAAATGACTGGCTGGCAACTTGTGAACAAGTTTCAATTAATTCAATTGATTATTGAGTTTGTGTGGTATAAGCAGGCATGTGTTGTGCATGTTTATTTTCCTTGTAGATGTATTGCGTGAGTGTTTTGTGACGGATATGGTCGTAAAGACAATTTGCTCAGCCGTCCCCTCTTAAATGCCATCGGTCACTGCGTGCACACTGTCAGCATTGAAAATCAAACACACACGTCCTCCTAACTTGATTTTTATGGTCATCTCTTTATATGCCTAAGCTGCTGCATTTAATGTTTTCCTGGAGATAACATTATATGCCCTGACATTAAAAGGCCCAGATGTCTTAACTCAAAACTGTGACTTGTCTAAAGTCATTTGAGTGACGTATCACTCATAACAATAGAGCAGGCTGTGACACAGATTGCGATTTATGAAATGTGAGGCTCATTGAACAAAAAAATGCTTTTAGACTGAAAAAGCCACTTCAGAAAAATGGCACAGCAACAGTTGAATCTTATCCCAGCCTGGGTCGGGGTTGTGTGGTTCAGACAATCCTCAAGGATTCTGAGTTCATTCTGAAGGTTCCACCATAGGATTAGGCTTTAAACATCACTGTCTCATATTAAGGCTGAAAAATTATATTTGTGCTCGCTGAAAACTTTCCATTGCTGGGTCTGGCCTTTAATAATGCAGATCATTTACTTTATTTAGAGGCAGGCAATATTACACACCTAATTACAGAGACAGATGGAAATAAGAAGAATGTGAAAATAGCATTTGATTTTTTAAAAATTGAAAGTTTCATATAAACATCATTATATGCCAATGTATTTGCTGCATTTCATGGAAGAACATTTGATTTTGAAAATGTTATGTTAGGACTCAGCTTGTGGATTTGTACTGGGTTACACTACCTATTTAATTTTTTATTTATTTTTTATTTATTTATTTATTTTAATTAAGCAAGGATGCATTAAATTGCATTAGCAGGAATATATAATTCAAATAAATATTGTTCTTTTGAACTTTCTGTTTATCAAAGAATCCTTAAAAAATCTATCATGGTTTCCACAAAAGTATTAAGCAGCTGTTTTCAACTTTCATAATAAAAATAAATGTCATTTGAGCAGAAAATCAGCATATTAGAATGATTTCTGAAGGATCATGTGACGCTGAAGACTCAAGTAATGAACCTGAAAATTCAGCTTTGCCATCACAGGAATAAATTACATCTAATATTTCATAATATGACCTTTTTTATGTTTTACCTTCATTTGTATAAACTGATCTAGACATCTCAACTATCCCATTTCAATGTAGGTGTGGGGTCACTTAGATACAGACACCCATATGTGGTACATGCTTGGGTCACACATAAAAGACAGAATGGATAGTGTTGGGTTGAAAGGTCGCAGGGGGGCAGGTGGCAGTTTAGGTGACCTTTGATCCCAGACCTCACATGGCAGTCACACCCACTGACTGATCAGATTAGACTTAATTTACCCCGCTTATGCATCTGTGTAGAAAATCTGCCATGAGGAGGGAATATAAAACATAACTGTGAGCACTTAGCCTTAGCAGTGTGGCTGATAAATAGTTTTATATCATTAAATGGGTTCATTATTCAGTTCCCTGACATGTCTTATCTGTTTAAAAATAATAAATGGTCAAAACCACAGTCACATTATATTTATGTCTTTTTAAAAGGATTAGATGAGATTGTGGTTTGTGTGGTGTGTGTGTGTGTGTGTGTGTGTATATATATATACACTGCCCTCCAAAAGTTTGGAAACACCTGGCAATGTGTGATTTTGGACAATATTAGCATAAATCCTTATCATTTTTTGGTGCAAATACATTAAAGTAACTTGACATTATCATTGAAGACCAGCAATAATAATTTTCATTTTGATTACATAATAATGGCAATATATACATGTCAAAGTCAGATATGCCCCTTTGCCAGCTGTGATGCCTGGTTACTGGTTTAAACTTGGCCCAGGTTTGTAAAAGATTTTTGGGTCAGCACACCTTAATATCTTTAACAATTCATTGCCAATTAAGTTTAGAATACAATGAACCAATTAAAACCCAGTTTTGGTCAAGTAGCTGCTAATTGTGGATATTTTGATGAATCGAAAATTTAAGTTTTATATATATATATATATATATATATGCAAAATTATCAAAAATTAAAAATTATTCATGCCAATATTGTCTAAAACCCCACTTTTTTAGGGCGTTTCCAAACTTTTGGAGGGCAGTGTATATATTATATCAATTATTATTGTAAATTGTAAGATATATACTTCTATTTAGCAAATAAAAAAAACTATTTGAGTGATCATTGTCACCTACTTAATATTCATGAGCATATCTGATAACTCACAGATTGTTCCTATGCTTCTGTCTGCACGTATAACCTGATGCATTTTAGTGACGTATCTCTCTATCTAGAGAATGTGTGATATCACGGTCCCCACTTGTGTCTGACACATTCTCTAGCCGTGTACGATCAGATAAAATGTTCTATCATTCAATCTGTGATAAATTAGGTTTGACTGTGTGGACGCCCTGTTGTTCCTCAGTTTGTTTATCATAGGGAATGTGTTATCGCCCCCCGTACTGTTAAGCAATCGAATAAATGATGCAGAGCACACAGACTTCTTATTAAATAAACTTTTTCAGAAGGTTTGCTACATCTCTCACTGCGGGCAGCTCTGAACCTCAAAGGAAGCAGTGTTAAAGCGTTCAGTGTGTGACGTTCCTCAAAAACACAAAGGAGAAAACATTAGGCTATAGAAGCTTATGCTTGTAACATATGAACGCCAAAAGCTTGTAAGTGTCAGAAGTTTTTACTTTTCAGTGTTTTCTCATAAAGAAATGGGATATTTAAGCTTAAACCGTTAGTTCACCCAAAAATTAAAATTATCCCATGATTTCACGAGTTTGTGTGCCCATATAATCTTAGCGTAAGTGGTAAACAGATTTGGCTTGCTGTCTGCTATAGAGGGGCTCGGAAAGAATATCCTACTCGAGCTCCGACTGCCCCCCTATAACAGGCAAAAATAAGTACAACAGGAGGAGAAAGGGAGGAGGAGGGATACCAACAACAGGAAGAGATAAGATGCTGGTTTTATACCTCAGTATTAATTGGAAGATTAGATGGGCGTTCTCCTTCCGAAATTACGTTTATTAACTTCACTTACTCACCCTCAAGCCATCCTAGGTGTATATGACTATCTTCTTTCAGACGAACACAATCGGAGATACATTTAAAAATGTCTTGGCTCTTCCATGCTTAATAATGGCAGTGAATGGATGAGCCTGATTTTGAAGCCAAAAAAAAAGCGCATTCATCCATTGTAAAAGCACTTCACACGGTTCCAGGGGATTAATAAAAGCCTTCTGAAGCAAAGCATTGGGTTTTTTAATATATATATATATATATATATATATATATATATATATATATATATATATATATATATATATATATATATATATATATATATATATCAGTGGCGTGCAGTGGTGCTCTGAAATGAGGAGGCACATTTTTTTTTTTTTTATGAATCATTGTAAATTCATGTGCATTACTCTTAAAGTTGACAAATCTTCCTTGTTAAATGAACATTAGTTTACAGTTCATCAAAAAAAAAGAAAGAAAAAAAAGAAACCAAATACAACTCTATTTTGTAATTTTACATTAACAATGTAATGTTCTATTTATCAAAACCAAGTCAATCTCATCAAGCATCAAGTGTTTTAAGCATTTCTACATTCATTCCAAAATAATAACTAAAGGCAATAATAATTTAAACAATATATTTTATTTGTTTATTGCGGTTTTTGTTTTTAATTGTCAACCTAGAATATTTTGGATCATCAGTCATGCTCCATTAACACCGTCTGTCACAGACACGAATTGCATTTTTAATTTCACCAAGCTGATTGCACTAAAAAAACCCCGCAGTCATCATGCTTTCAGTCCATTTCAAGTTTGATTTTGACGTAACATAAAGTAGTGATATATCTAACTGGGTGATCTGTTTACTTACTTTTCGATTAGTCTTCCGATTGACGCCATCATTTGTTCAGTCAAACCTACGCGTGGAACGCGCACGTCAACGAGAGGTGGGATTTATCACACAAACCAATCATATCCAATCATAACCAATTACATCCAATCATAGCGCGATGGAGACATTGCCTCCTCTCACGTGACTTTCCCCCATTCATTCTCAATTACCCCCCACAAAACCCACCGCACGCCGGGGTTCTGATGATTTTCTATAGATTTCTATGAGAGGAAAGGGAGGCACGACTCCTCTGTGTAACTTTACCTGCGGGTGTCGCTGTTGGGCAGTGTTCCTTAAGAAATACGCGTGACTTGCACTCTTTTTAATGTCATAATTTGTAATATTTGTGTTGTTTTATATGTAATATGGATTATTTTCTCATCCTATTTTTTTGAGGAGGCACTGCCTCCCTTGCCTACTCGGAGGAAACGCCCTTGATATATATATATATATATATATATCCATATTTAAAACTTTATTTACTATTCCAGTTGACAGCCATGTGCATCGATTTGCAGTGAAAGAGTAACCCCAGACCCAACGCATGGCGTAATGATGACCGCGAAAGCACAGAGGATACAGCAAAACAAAACACCAGTCATGAATTATAAGTCTAAAATTAGAAATTTTAAAGAGAAATGTCGGAGGATTTTGATATAAGAGAAGAGAAGAGAAGAGTTTGTTGCACAGCCCTATTTGTTTAAATCACGAGAGGCGTCTAAGCTTATGATACTCCTACATCCTGCATCATACATTGCATCAGGGGTTACTCTTGTGGCGCAAGTTGACTTGCGCAGTATGTATACGGTCATCTGCTGGAAGCTAGTTACTTTAGTTTATAACGTTTTAAATATGGATATTATAAGTTTTAAATATTTATATTTTTTGGATGCACTTTTTTGGCTTCAAAATCAGCCATTCATTCATTTATTTTCTTTGTGAACCTTAACTCACAAAATAATGAAAACAGGATGATTTTTTTTCCCTTTTAATTGTTTTTGCAGCTAAATAAATAATCTTTAAGACATCTCCTGGATATTGCAGACACAGACCTATAATACCGGTCATATCCTTTTACAGTTTAACTCAAAAGTATTTATTGCCATCGTGTACTCGTGGCTGACCCTCAGGTTAAGTGCATTTGGCTTCGTTTTTGAAAGACTAGCAGACAGTTCGTATGTACAAATTCCATATCCACAAGAATCATGAATCAGAATCAGATCTGTTTATTTGAGTATAAGTAGGCCTATACATCAGACGTGGGTCAATGCTTAGGATACTCATTAGTATCAATGGAAGAAAAGCATGCATGTTACTGTATATCATCCACATACAGACAGAAAACATAAGACAGTGCTACAGAGAAAAATCTTTGAGTCTAAGTGTAAAATTTAAGTGAGTGATACTCTTTTATTTAGAAAATCCCCCTGGAGTGATAACGTGATGGAATGGGAGGATGCTGGAGATTTGAGGATGTTTATGTAGATCTGGATCTGGATGGGAGAAGAGATGATGTTTTTTTTCATATGCCTCAAGAAGTGCATCATGTCAGTGACTCAACTATAACTGTGCTGTAAATTAACAGGGGGTGAATTAAGTGATGTAGAGAGTTTGATGGACTTGTCTAGTTGATTTAGGATGAAGCACATGCAAAGGCTAATAACATCATCCACCAGTCTGCTCTGTGCACAAAGGGTTCAAATGGTCAAAATCCGCAGCATTATTTAAGTGTCATTGTGGTTTTAGTTTTAGTTTTAGTGAACTAAAACGACCCTGATCAGCTCAAACAAGGCTGAAAGTTGATTATCAGGTAGGGCTTTTGTGACACACAAAAGAGAATATTTTGATGTCTTTTTTTTTTTCTTCTTTTTTTGGTCCATACAGTTGTAAGGTTTTTTGTTTTTTGATTTTTTTCTGGATCCCAGCATTGCTGAAAATCCACACTGTTCCACAGAACAGAGATGGTTTAGAACAACATGAGAGTATGTAAAAGATGGTATAATTTGAATCTCTTTAAGAAAGACCTGTATTCATACTAGTATGAATGAAACCCCATAGGAAAAACCCCATAACATAGAAAAGCATGTCCAGGTTTATATATATATATATATATATATATATATATATATATATATATATATATATACACAAACCCGATTCCAAAAAAGTTGGGACACTGTACAAATTGTGAATACAAACAGAATGCAATGATGTGGAAGTTTCAAATTCCAATATCTTACTCAGAATACAACATAAATGACATATCAAATGTTTAAACTGAGAAAATGTATAATTTTAAGGGAAAAATAAGTTGATTTTAAATTTCATGGCATCAACACATCTCAAAAAAGTTGGGACAAGGCCATGTTTACCACTGTGTGGCATTCCCTCTTCTTTTTATAACAGTCTGCAAACGTCTGGGGACTGAGGAGACAAGGTGATCAAGTTTAGGAATAGGAATGTTGTCCCATTCTTGTCTAAAACAGGCTTCTAGTTGCTCAACTGTCTTAGGTCTTCTTTGTCACATCTTCCTCTTTATGATGCGCCAAATGTTTTCTATGGGTGGAAGATCTGGACTGCAGGCTGGCCATTTCAGTACCCGGATCCTTCTTCTGGGCAGCCATGATGTTGCAATTGATGCAGTATGTGGTCTGGCATTGTCATGTTGGAAAATGCAAGGTCTACCCTGAAAGTGACAACATCTGGATGGGAGCATATGTTGTTCTAGAACTTGGATATACCTTTCAGCATTGATGGTGCCTTTCCAGAGGTGTAAGCTGCCCATGCCACATGCACTCATGCAACCCCATACCATCAGAGGTGCAGGCTTCTGAACTGAGCGCTGATAACAAATTGGGTTGTCCTTGTCCTCTTTAGTCCGGATGACATGGTTTTCCAAAAAGAACTTCAAATTTTGATTCGTCTGACCACAGAACAGTTGGTTTTCCGGCCTTGACCCTTACACAGAGAGATTGTTCCAGATTCTCTGAATCTTTGGATGATATTATGCACTGTAGATGATGATAACTTCAAACTCTTTGCAATTTTTCTCTGAGAAACTCCTTTCTGATATTGCTCCACTATTTTTCGCCGCAGCATTGGGGAAATTGGCGATCCTCTGCCCATCTTGACTTCTGAGAGGCACTGCCACTCTGAGAGGCTCTTTTTATACCCAATCATGTTGATATATATATAAAAATAAAAAAAAAAAAAAAAAAAATATATATATATATATATATATATATATATATATATATATATATATACTCCAATACAAGCATAACTGTAAAGCTTGCAGGAAGAGTCAAAGTTTGTGCAAAAAATGTTGAATATTTCAGATCTGGAGTGCAGTGGCTGGAAATAGCAGTTATATCTGGGCACCAGCTGTTGTTTCGTGAGAAAAAAACACCACATTTCTTTTTGTTTTCTCACTGAGGAGGTGGTTGTGATCTGCCTGAAGGCAGGTTCTGTACAACAAAACACAGAATATTTGGTGTATTCATTTCAACACAGCACTAAACAATTAGTATTTCTCACCAGTGATGTAATGTTGACGTCTTCAACCAGCAAGTGCAACTCAGCGTCACATGACACATGCTTAACCAAACATAAGATGGTTTTGTTGCTCTTTGCTGGTTTAAGCTGGTCTCCAGGTGGTCTCCAAGCCTGGCAGACTGGTTTTTAGCTGGTTGGTCAGATCGTCTCCCAGCCTGACCAGCTGGTGAATGTCCAGAGCTACTCTAAATCCAGCAAACCAGACTAGTATGACCAGACTGAGAGACAATCTAAGACCGACAAGCCTGCTTAGACTGTTTTTTTTAGCAGATGATGAAATATTTTGCAGATAATGCCGCACAAACTCTGTAGGAGTTGATCCTTGGAGCTTTTAGAGCACTTCATGAGTGTTAAAAATAGCATTGTGGTAACAAAACCAGAAAACACACAGCAGAGACTGTAAACTCCGCCTGTCAATACAGTGAGACTTAATTACATGAATGACTGAAATATGATCTTAAATAAGAGAGAATGCAATAACTGCACAGTTATTGATGGGCTACTTCCTGTTTTATAGATTTATTTGTCAAGAGAATGATTTATATGTCTCTTCTCAATGCTATATATTATGTATAGCTTATTTTAATAATATTATGCAGTTAACTTGATTTTTTTTTTTTGAAAAGACTACAGTATAATGAAAGAAGTGCACTTGTATTAAGAATGACAGTTGCATAAATTACATTCTGATCAAACATCATAATAAATGAGGCCTAAGTTAAATATTTCACAATGCAAAAGGGTCCGTTGATACAGACGGCCTAATTATTTTATATCTGAGAAGAATGGTTTCATTTTTTAAACTTTCAAACGCATTTGCAGCTGTGCTCGCCTTGTACATACAAATGTGCATTAGTCACCTCATCTATCATAACGTACACCACCCAGATTCGTGTCGCACCTTATAATATGCCAAACATTAATACTTTCCAAGCTTTATGAAACTGTGAATCTCTCTTGCATGTTTTTATTACAGGATGTCTACCGACTTTAATCCTTTTGGCCCAAACAGATTCTGTTTTTCTGTTTCTGTTAGCTTTTAAAAGCAAGTCCACTGTCATTTTTCACAGAGGTCATTATTCTTCTAGCGACAGTGTGTAGGCTGCTAAATGAATAGCCTGTTTACTTGTGCGAACAAGTGCCAGTGAAACCGAAGAAATTGATCTAAACACTCTCTGGCCTGTGCCGTCTCCTTCACCAAATTGTGTGTTTTTCTATACTCGACCCGGGCTTGAACCGGAGGAGGAATGACCTCCGCTGGGATCGTCCCACTGCTCTAAAAACAGACGTCTGAGGGCTGCGGCACAGAGCGTCGTAGCACGGTTTGGCACACGACCGTAACCAGCCCCAGCGGGCCTCACAGAAAGCCGTGTTTATCGGCCAGTGGCACGGGCCCATGTGTGTTTATAGGGACGGCTCCAGAGAGCTGATATTAACTGTGTGACCTAAACAGTTATTTTAAAATGATAGCGTCCAGCCACGCCACACACAATAACACCCCTCTATGTTGAATGTTGCTGGTTCAAATCTTAAACTGTTTAGGGGTCGTTCTACACTGTAATCCAACATATATTGTTTTAGAGATAAAAAGATCTGAAAAAAGATGGAAAGGCAGAATAAAAGAACCACAGGAAGGGTAATGACAACTTGTCTTAATGAAGGACAAGAAATACCTAACATTAAATGAGACACTTCAAAGCTTATTTAAAGAATATGGTACTTTATTTATTTGATATTTACATGTGTGTAAGTATAAATTTGTATAGAGTATGTATTATTTTAGTATAATTTATATATACATACTATTATAGTTCTAATGATTTTTTTTTTAATTGGCTTTTATTTTCCTATTTTCAGTTTTCATTTTAGTTATTTTATGTGCTTTTGTCATTTTCATTTATATTTTATATTTACTTTTTATATGTTTCTATTTTGAATTTATTCTTATAGTTTTTAATTGAGTCCAGTGAGTAATTTTTTAGTGCTTTACTTTCTCACATGTTCGGTTTAATTTTAACATATAATATTTATATTTTATTTTTATTTCAATTAAGCAGAATGTTTTCGTAGTTGCAGTTTTTGTTAACGATGATAATCATGATATAAATTTGTTTTGAATATATCATATTTCATCATTTGAATTAAAAACAGCTGTTTATTTAGCTGTTGGGTTCAGTTTATATACTGCACACATTGATTTCTCACACAGTATTAATTTTTTCTTCTGTGAAACCCAAAAGAATGTTTTTGTCCGTGTTATCAAAGCCACTTAGGTCTTAAAGGTGCCGTAGAACGTCTTTTTAAAAGATGTAATATAAGTCTAAGGTGTCCCCTGAATGTGTCTGTGAAGTTTCAGCTCAAAATACCCCATAGATTTTTTTTTTTTATAAATTTTTTTGGGGACATCATTAAATATGAACCGATTTACGCTGCAGCCCCTTTAAATTCTCACGCTCCCCACCCACAGAGCTTGTGCTTGCCTTAAACAGTGCATGTACAAAGTTCACACAGCTAATATAACCCTCAAAATGGATCTTTACAAAGTGTTCATCTTGCAGCATGTCTAATTGTTTAAGTACAGTATTTATTCGGATGTTTACACTTGATTCTGAACGAGTTGTTTTGAATGGGAGAAAGTGTAACGCGCAATATGGCGGAATAAGTCCCGCCTTCTAAATAAGAGCCAATCGCCGTCTGGTAAAGTCATCGCGTCACTTCAGCTGCCGTTAGAATCACCGGTTTCTATAGAAACAGTCAGACACGCGCCTCCAAAGAGACGCGCATTTAGGTCTGCGCATGCGCATTAGCTTGATCCAGCCTGAAAAATACAGTTTTTTTTGTCATGATTTGAGCGTTTAGAAACTAAATTTATGAGCCGGTTGTTGTTACACCAACATTTCATTGGGGATTTCAAATATCAAATTTAATCGTAAGGTTGGCGAACAGTTTTGGAGAATTTGATGTTTTCCCATTCAAAGAGATTGCATGATGCCCAGGATGCCCGAGAGGCATTTCAAAGATGGCCGCCGAGTGAAATTACTTGTCTTAAAGAGACTTTGGTTTGATAGTGCTCTGTGGCTAAAGCTAACATTACACACTGTTGGAGAGATATAAAGAATGAAGTTGTGTTTATGCATTATACAGACTGCAAGTGTTTAAAAATTAAAATAGCTACGGCTCTTGTCTCCGTGAATACAGTAAGAAACGATGGTAACTTTAACCCCATTTAACAGTACATTAGCAACATGCTAACGACACATTTATAAAGACAATTTACAAAGATCACGTTAAATATCATGTTATCGTGGATCAAGTCAGTTATTATTGCTCCATCTGCCATTTTTCACTATTGTCCTTGCTTTCTTACCTAGTCTGATGATTCAGCTGTGCAGATCCAGACGTTAATACTGGCTGCCCTTGTCTAATGCCTTGATCATAGGCTGGCATATGCAAATATTGGGGGCGTACACCCCGACTGTTACGTAACAGTCAGTGTTATGTTGAGATTCGCCTGTTCTTCGTAGGTCTTTTAAACAAATGAGATTTATTTAAGAAGGAGGAAACAATGGAGTTTGAGACTCAATGTATGTCATTTCCATGTACTGAACTCTTGTTATTCAACTATGCCGAGGTAAATTAAATTTTCAATTCGATAGCACCTTTAAACAACACGGGACTCTATAGTATGGACAAAAAACACATACATTTTTTTCTTCTTTTGGGTTTCACAGAAGAAAGAAACCAAAACCAAATGGGCTTTTAAACAGAAATGCTGTGTAAACAGAAGTTTCCATTCCCATACTATGCAGCAAATATGAACTCAGTGTACCAGCTTTTGATGAGCTTGAGGCAAGCTAGTATTTTGCTCTCCAGCAGAGACTGTGATTAAAGCCTTGTGCAATTAAAGAGCGTGTTTGAGAAGTGTCTCCAGGTCCCTGCGCTACAGTAAAGCACCTTTCCATTGTCATCTGTATCTGGACCATGAAGTGCCTGCAGCTACAGAAAGAAAGCGTTTTACTGTGTTCCATTTTGGGAGCTTGTTGGACACTGTTTCAGAGTGTCATGTACAAACAATGGAATTATGCTGAGATCATTCTGGCATTTTGCTGAGATCTTGTGGATCAGGGAACATTTCTACAGAGGTTGTAGGAGGTTTATGATGTCAGAAGAGAACAGAAAAAAAGTGATATTTTGAGCTCAGAGGTTAGTGCATGTGGAATGACACAGTTTGAGTTCTTCTTGTCATTTCCTGATCTAGTTCTCCTTGTTTCATGTCTCCTCTCTCACTGTTTCTAGCAATAGTGGCAGAAAAGTCAATCACCAGGTATTTAAAACTACATTTTTACATTTTCTGTAGAGAACGTGATTTGTGCTTGCCCGTACAATACTTGAGAACACAATTCTAAGGTTTTCTGTGAGGTTTTCTATTGTGTTGCTATGCAGTTTCTAGGGCAGGGGTCTCCAATCCTGTTCCTGGAGGACCATTGTTCTGCAGAGTTCAGCTCCAACCTCAATTAAACACACCTAAAATTAAATAAGTATTTAGCTGTTGGTGCTTTAGCTCCATTTATATACTGCACACATTGATATCTCAAGCCGTGTTAACAGTACAGTATATGGGCTCAATTACTATTCCCTAAGTTAGTCCACTAATAAAGTTCACTTAAAAGAGTGAATGAAAATGAGTGAGTGAATTCGGACAGCCGTTAAGTGTATATCGGTTGTACGCTGTTGATGTGGTGCAATGTGGGATACAATGAAAGCACTTGAAAATGTCCACTATGCTTTTGGACTCCATTACAAATGGCTGTCCCCTCAGATGATGCCCTCAAATAATTTCGGATCTGGCCAAGCTCTCATTAGGCATACTAGAAACTAAACTCTGCAGGACAGTGGCCCTACATGACCGGCTTTTTTTTTGGTGTTTTGGGTGGTACCAAATCTAGGAGCTCAGTGCCAACTTTTGTCTCACAATGTGGGACCAATTATATAAAATAGTTAATTTTTATAGTTTTTTTTTTCAAATGTAAGTGCAATAGTGATGCTCACCATAGTGATGCCATGTATTATGTGTTTGATGACAGCTGTAAAGTGAAAACAACAGATCTTTTATTGAACTTTTTTTGTTTGAAATGTTTAAGTTCATACCTTACTTGGCATATTTATGGGTCCAAATTACTTTTCCTTTAAACTCACAATAGCGGTTTTTCAATACCACAGAGGCATGGGCCTAATTTTTGTGGGCATTGTTGATTTTGTTTGTTTTCTCATAAATATATGCTTTGAACGTTGATTTACAAATTGGAAACAACCATGAACAAATCAAAGACATCTGGCAGTGAAAAGAACACAGCATTTATGCGTCTTTAGGAGGGGAACACAATCAAGATTGCTATAACTCAAAAACACACTCAAAAACAGATGCATTATATATGAAGTAGATAAGATGATTATGGAATGGAATAATAGAAACAGATGAGTGGCAGAACATTTAAAATAAACCAGTCAATATTATTTATTTATTGTATTTATTTTATTGTGTTTACCTTATATAAATATTTACAATATACTATATTTTGTAAAGGTGCCCTAGAATTAAAAATTGAATTTATCTTGGCATAGTTAAATAACAAGAGTTCAGTACATGGAAATGACATACAGTGAGTCTCAAACTCCATTGTTTCCTCCTTCTTATATAAATCTCATTTGTTTAAAAGACCTCCGGAAAACAGGCGAATCTCAACATAAGACCGACTGTTACGTAACAGTCGGGGTGTACGCCCCCAATATTTGCATATGCCAGCCCATGATTGAGGCATTAGACAAGGGCAGCCAGTATTAACGTCTGCATCTGCACAGCTGAATCATCAGACTAGGTAATCAAGCAAGAACAACAGTGAAAAATGGCAGATGGAGCAATAATAACTGACATGATCAATGATTACATGATATTTTTAGTGATATTTGTAAATTGTCTTTCTAAATGTTTCATTAGCATGTTGCTAATGTACTGTTAAATGTGATTAAAGTTACCATCGTTTCTTACTGTATTCACGGAGACAAGAGCCGTAGCTATTTTCATTTTTAAACACTTGCAGTCTGTGTAATGCATAAACACAACTTCATTCTTTATAAATCTCTCCAACAGTGTAGCATTAGCCATTAGCCACAGAGAAAAACCTCAAACTCATTCAGAATCAAATGTAAACATCCAAATAAATACAATACTCACATAATCCAACGCATGCATGCAGTATGCTTACGAACACTTTGTAAAGATCCATTTTGAGGGTTATATTAGCTGTGTGAACTTTGTTTATGCACTGTTTAAGGCAAGTGCGAGCTCCAGGGACGGAGAGCGCGAGCATTTAAAGGGGCCGCAGCATGCATTGGCACATTTCTAATTATGCCCCAAAATAGGCAGTTAAAAAAATTAATTAAAAAAACTCTATGGGGTATTTTGAGCTGAAACTTCACAGACACATTCAGGAGACACCTTAGACTTATATTACATCTTGTAAAAAAAACGTTCGATGGCACCTTTAAATTGGCTGCATTTAATCAAAAATACTGCAAATACAGTAATATAACATATTATTAGAATTTAAAATAACTGTTTTCTATTTTAATATATATTTTAAAATGTAATTTATTTCTGCGATTCAAAACTGAATTTTCAGCATCATTACTTGTCTTCAGTGTCACATGATGATTTGGTGTTCAAGAAACATTTCTTATTATGTTATCAGTCACCGATAATGATTGATAATAAATGAGAATCAAATTAGAGTATTAGAATGATTTCTGAAAGAACACTGAAGACTGGAGCTCATTAAAAAAAAAAGAAGTTAAAATTGCTCAACATTTAAGGAGAAGAGGGGAAAGGGAGTTGTGGAAAACTACCTTCCCTTCCATTAGATGCAATTCTACTATCTACTAGGAATATGCAAATTATTATGCTATCGCTAGCCACTCACAGATGACTTTAGAACGACAGAAGAAAGTAGACAACCAGATCTGGCTCCCTCTGTTGAGCTATGCAGCATTAAATCCACGCAAGATTGAATGCTGGAGAACAGCTATTAGCTTTTGCCTTGAGGACATTGATGAGTGATGTGGCCACTGACTCCTACTGCCCACGTCTAAAATGACATTTCACTGAAAGCAATATATCTAGCAGTCAAAATGATGTGTACATAATGTCAGGTCCACTTACATTCCATGTATTTTCATGTAGGCCACAGAGAATTTTACCGCAGTCATACTTTACAGCATTGACCGTACTACATTTAACCCATATAAAAGCTGTGCTCTTTGACTTTTTTCAAGGAGGCCATGTGAAGGCCACAATGCATCGGAAAAACCCTGCTGTTCTCTGCAACTGGCCTTTCAACAACCCATCTGACACTGGTGCCAGGCGGCAGGGCTGCGGGTGGAATTTGCTACCGTGTGCGTGTTGTGTTTGTGCACGCAGTCCTGTGAGGGAGTTATTGACCAGCAGAGCGGTGCCATAAGCCACATCAGTACCGTTAGATCCCATAGCGAGCATGGTTCACATTATTCTGTCTCTGCTGACGTCCCTTCAGCATCCCACTAAACTCTCAATGCAATTCATCTGGGTTCATTCAAGTTTCTGAAAAGTGGAGTTGGTTTACAGCTTCAAAGGGAACAATGCTCACCAATATGCCGGAAATAAATAAGCTAGTTTCAAAACCATTTTGTGGTCAAAAACAACAACACATTTTTTTTACATTATTTCTTATATTTTATTCTGTGCATTTATTAAAAATATCAATGGCCACATCCGCTTTCAAGTTGTTCAAAATAATCACCTTCTAATAACATGGTGACATTTCATTTTTGTGCGAAAGCATAAAAGAGCTGTATCTCTTATGTGGCATTTCAAAAATAACAAGTGAGGCCGTTGAATTGACAGTGAATGGGACTCCAGCAAATAGCTTCTTTTGTAAGACGTAAGGCGTTATGGGGTCAGTGCAAAGGGTCGCCCGGCTTACATTTCCAGAGGTGCTTTTGGCATGTTTATTGTTCCTGTTAAAATGACCACTGGAAATGCTTGGGCTTTCAATTCTCATGGGGAAAATTTGTCAAAGGTGGCACGAGTCTTAGTTTTGATAGCTTGGCTTCCTGCTCACTCTGAGCTTCAGTAGACCTTACAGAGGTCACTAGTAAACACAGTCAGCTCTTAAAAACAGCTTATACAAGTGGATGACCTGCCTGTAAAAATAATTTAATCAAAAGCTGTAATGGTCTGACTGATATGCGTACTACTAAAGCATTGAGCTAAAGATAAGATGCAATAAATTTACAGTTTAAAATAATATATAATAGTAATAATAATTATATATATATTTATATATATATATATATATATATATATATATATATATATATATATATATATATATATATATATACATTTATTTATTTAATTATTTTGTTTAAAAATTATTCAAATTAAATATAAATTCACATATTAAATTTAAAGATTATATTTATAGTTATATTGTGTATATTGGGCTTAAAATTAACTTTTTTGCTCACCAGCCACTGTGGCTAGTGGTTTTCCAAAGATACTAGCCACTCGGCATTTTCACTGCCCACAATTTTTAATCAATACAGTGGGAAAAAACTGCCATATAGTTATTTTTAATATTATCTGGCAGCAGGTATATTAGGCTGCTGATGCACGGATCTATTATACTGTTACACATACTAACTGTTTATGTGAATACTCGCCAAGACCGGCATTTTGACATTATTTTGTGTGTATTTGACTGTTTAAGCATGATAAGCAGCAAAAAAGAACTCATTTATGTGCACCCACTTTGGGTGTGAGAACAAAATCTGCGAGAATTAGTAACATTATGCTCAATACACGCAATCCTGTAATGCCAACAATATTAATTCGTAGCAAATTAAATTAGAGTGAGAAAGCACATATATATGGAATGTAGCACATCACCCATATGACCTATTTCTATTAATCTTTTAAGTTGTTTTTGTCCTTTTTGGAACGTAATGGACATGCTCATTGTGGATTGTTATTGTATAGAAAGAGCTCTGTGAAGACCGCCTCCGGGTTTGGAACATCATGAGGGAGAGTAATTGCTGACAGAATTTTCATTTTCAAATCTTTAATTTAATCTTTTGACTAAACTGCTCAGACATTGTCATCACATCTATGTTTATTCAAATGCATTCTTAAGCATTTATTTGACTGTGGTGTTCTCTGAAAGCATATCAAGTTATCAATACCCCGAGTCCATTTTGAACCCCATAACTCCTCTTGCAGCTATTAACCCCTCTGTCTCTGCTTCTCCTCTCTGAGATCCCCAGTCTATCATTTTTCTCTGTACATATTTTGATGCCTTAATCACCTCCAGCTGCGAGGGCCAGATGAAAGACAAACACTCACAGTTATGGAGAGATGAGAGAAAAAGGGGAAACCATACTCAATAGTCCCTCCGCACCGGTCGTCCTGGTGTCATTACTCCTCTTTAGTCTGAATTGGCCATCCTGTGATCTCCTGCCAAAAATCTGCACCTTACCCCAGCCGAAAGTACCTGCTGCTACCCCTCCCTGTCACGTCAAGGCCAGAGATGAAAAGCTCAAAGCTGTTATTTTAGAAACCAACACCTTTCAGAAGTATTCCAACCCCAATATTTACATCCAAAACTCAGGCCTTTACACCATACCTGACATAAATTGTGGTCGACTACCAGAATACAAGTCTGCGTCTGATAAAAATGTGAAACATGACAAGTCGGTGTCAGCTGCTTCTTTCGATCCAAGACTTTTTGACCCTTTCTGGACATTTCCTGATGACAGTGTCCTGGCGGGAGGCTCATACAGGCACGGCTCCTAGGATGAAGCCAAGCTTCCTTGCATGAAGAAATAATTAGGGTGCTCAGTGATCTTGACATGTATATGATGTTTTACAGGCATCCCATTATACTGCAGATCCCTTTTAATGGACATCTGGAGAGTGCCGCGTACTTCACAGATCTGGAGGAGCGCTCCGATGATGTCATGCCGATCCATTACTCAAAGGAAATATGTACAAGAGATGTTTGCTAATACAAAACCGCCATATTGCGCCCATTGACAGCTTGTTCTGTGGTGTAAAGTTGCAGTAGATGCAGGTCACGGTGACCTTTGGGGTTACTGCCAGCCACTTGAAAGGGCGTCATAAAAAAATTTAGTACGTAGAGAATGCATCTGGTATTTTTCATAACAAGTGTCTGTGTTATGTTACTTGCTGTTTTTGTCCAAATGGACATTCATTGGTGATTTTTAAGCAATGCAAGAAGTGAATGCAGTGAATCTGTTATGTTTTATGATTTTGGCCGCAGGGCTGCATATTGAATGATGTGATTGTGAAAAAACCCTAAAAAACAAAACGGTGATAAACAGCAGTATTTAAAGGGATAGTTCACCAAGAAATTAAATGTCATAATTTATTCACCTTCATGTCATTTTAAACCCATATGAATTTCTGGAATATAAAAGGAGAAAATTCAGAAAACATCTGTGAATTAAATACAATGGCATACATCTAACTTGTTTCAATGCAATACATGCTATAATTGTTTTTGTTGAAATTTTTTGCGAACTTGGTCTTAAAATAATCCATCCGTCAATCAATCAATCAATCAATCAATCAATCAATCAATCAATCAATCAATCAATCAATCAATCAATCAATCAATCAATCCATCCATCCATCCATCCATCCATCCATCCAGTGGGATGGAAACAATGTTTTATTTGTGAATATTTTTTTGTGATATTCTGATTTTTCACATAAAATAAATTTGCAACTTGATGAAAATAAATAGTTGTTTATGCTCACTAGTAGATTTGTGTTTCTAGTCTCAGTTTTAAACAGGCAAGATGCGTTATATGTCAAATGCTTCAGCTCTGTAGTTGTAATGAGCTGGAGGGAAGTGCGGCTTTCACTCGGCTGCCGGTCAAGAAGGCCAGAAAGTAGTAGGAGGTATCCCGTTTCCCCCTCTTCCTCAGCTCTCTGAAGTGATGCCAAGAAGAAAAAGAAAGAGAGTGATCTCTCAATAAACAGCTGTAATAATTCATAGCATGTCCTTCAATATATCAGTCCATGTCTTTCTGTCAACTTTCACCACTGTCTGTCAGTCGCACATATCTCTTTACACTTCCATCCGTCTATATTTTCACTCAATGCCTGCTTTCATATTTGTATTTATCAATCAGTCAGTGTTTGTGCGTGTCCTCCCGTGGGTTTGAGAATCGTCCATCAGTGTGCTGTTTTTGTCTGTCTGAAGTCATGTGATGTGAATGATAGCTTCAATAAAATGCTGTATTGAAATTATTGGGAGCATAGTATGTTTATGGTGTGCTTGGCTTTGTCTGTAAGTATCCTTCTGAGAAAAGAATGTGCTGTTTTCTGTTTGATCTCTTATCTCCCCTGCTATGGAATGGAATGAGATATATCACCAGATTGAAAATATGAAAGCCATATTGTGGCTTATACTGAGAGACTTTTGATATAAACTGTAGATTTCAGACAGGAGTTGTATACTGTATTTAAACACTAGAGGGCTTAGTTGGTTAGTTTACCCCTAATTCGAGTATTTAACTAAATATTCATTTCGTTACTAGAAAGTTTGTAAAATGCTGTGCATGAACATTAGCCAGTGACTCCAATTAATTAGTGAATCATTTCTTTAATGATTAATTGAAAAGAATCATCCAAACAATCGCTAAAATCACTAAAATGAATCAGACTTCCCAATTCTACCTGAGAGAGAGGACATTTTGAGAAAGTGTCAGGGATTTTTTTTTTTAAAAAGTTGACATGTTTAGGCCGTGTGTCCACCAAAGTGTTTTTTCCAGCTGCTAGCGTACTTTTTCAATTGTTTTCAATGGGAACGCCTGTTTTTTAAACGGCAGGAGTGTAATGAGGTGCTGAGCGTCTTTTTCACACTCAAGCGCTGAGAGCTCGGTGTTTTTTACTGTTCGTGTCGAGTTGAAGAATGTTCAACTTTGAGTAAAACGCTGCACTCATCACTGTCACTTTTTAGCCAGCCGTCCAATCAGAGTGGAGGAGGGGCGGGACAAATACAACACCGACCAACTGTCACAACATTCTTGCTGTACAGCGACATCAGCAAACAGAGAACGGAACAAAATGGATGAGAAATTAATATTACTGATCTCCGAACATACATAGCAAGTAATTCCACATTGTGTCAATATTTTTAGTCTGAAACAAATTACCTGCAAAATCAGTTATAAGTAACAGTGCCTCGGATATTCCGTATCATAGGAACAAAGCGTCTCAACTGAAAAAAAACGCTGCGCAGCTGAAGCACTCTCAAGCACTCACAGATAGGCGTTTCAAGCAGAGCGCCTAGCGTTTTTAGCTGGCTAAAACGCTTTGGTGGACACACGACCTTATTCAATTATATTGTCAGGATCTTTGTTAATTTTTTATGTTTTCATTAATAAACTCTGATTTTATGTTTTCATTATTAAACTCTACATTATAGTAGTTTGAACTGCTTTTGGTCCTTTTTGTGGTTTGACAGTCTCAGACCCCCTCCAGTTTCATTAATAATAGCAGCAGAATTTATTTATTTGTTTGGTTATCTATTTTGAGCAAACTATTTGTTTAACCGTTAAATGCATACCTCGGGTCTTTAGTGACCCGGGACGTCATTCACTACCCCCCCTCCTCATTCATTTTTTTAAAGTTAGACATCAACCTTCTTGGTATTCCTCAATCAATTAATTATAAAGAATATAACAAGAAAAAAAATCATAAAATGATAAAAAAAAAATGCCATGTGTATGTACGAGGTGTGTATGAGTGTACTTATATTTTTTCTGCACAACAATAATTGAATCTTAGATGATGGAATAAGTGCAATTCACCTTTATTCCACAAGGTTGCAATGTCTGAAGTGATGATACATTCAGACAAAAAACAAAAGAATAAGAAAAACATGAAATGGCTCAGCAATTTATTGCAGAGCAAGTTCTGAACGCAATCAAATATGACTGTAACTGTAACTGGATGGATCTGGTGAAGCTGTTAGTGGAAATATTGATTTTGAAGATGTTGAAAATGATATATTTCTGAGAATATGTTTGAGATCACGAATGGGCTCATATTCATGACCTCAAACATAAAACTAGCCTATTATTTGCTGAATTTACTGGCAAATGAGCTCTGACAAGGACAGTGATGATGTCATAAAACATCTGCTCAAACTGAGCCCTTTCAAGCTCCAAAAGGTAACAAAATATGATTTATTTTATTCTTCTGTAATTGTTACTCTAATATCAGAGGAGTTTTGTGTTATCGCGACAGGTAGAGATCCTTCCGTGTTAGATATAGATCCTGGTTGATAAAGACCCGAATATGTAAGAATGATTGGTGAAACAGTCACGCATTTAAGGGTTAACTTTAGTTCCTGCATTGTTTTTTAGCCTTTTTTTAAACCATTGTTCCTATTTGTGGAGCTTTTTGCAAGTTTGTGCAGCATTTAAATAAAAGAGACCATTGCTTTCGGTCAAAACATAAGACAAAAAGAAGGCAAGATGTTTGAAACTGAGATTCTCTTTTGCGTGAGATCATGCTGTTTCAGTTGGATCACTCTGTGGGTTTCTTGTTATTTAAGCAAAGTCACCACTGTACTCTCCCCATGTCATGTTTGTGTAAGAGACGTCGCTCCAGATGACCCCAGTGCCAAGTTACACCAACTCGCTGCTTTGTACTGCTGTTATTGGGGGGTTTTGTCTGTGTTTGGGTGATGTAATTTGTGATATCTTTTGTTTTATGTTTATTGATTTCTTCTCTGAGAAGATCAGTAGTACAGAACGGGCCTTACAAAAGTGTGTTTGTCAAACAGACTCTGATTGGCTTGTTAGCAAGTTCACAAACTGTTCTGTCGGCTGCATTGTTTAGTTTGGCTAAAAAAGCTTCCTGATCAGATGGTTTGGTCTTGAATGCTGTAAGATGGTTTGTTTGACTAGGAACGTGCCACGGAATTAAATGAAGCGGTTCTGAATGCTAAATGAACTACACTTAGCAAATCTACATATCCTGCATTGTTGTTGGATCATAGATCTTTGACATAATTTGCATGGAAATTGTCCCACGGAGCAGTTTCACTGTCCTCTATCAAACAATGCACCAACTTACAGGTAACCTTGAGTCAGTGGTTTGTGGATGGAGATTTTACAGACATCCAAGTAAAAGTTTTGCATGTTCATTCCAAGGTGGTCAATTAACAAATCAAAAACTTCATTGTGATATTCAGCATTTCCTTTTGGGAAAGCATCAGCCAGGTCGCTTACTCACTAAATGAGCTGTGTAGCCTTGAGAAAACCCAATGCAGGGAAACCAGATCCATTGCATTAGGGAAAACTAACGAGAACTGGACAAGCTTTCTCCCTATTAATCTTGTATTCGCTTACTTGAATGTTGCTTTTTCTCCCCTAAAAAAAGGAGTCAAGAGGAATGGTGGGTGAACCACAAAACTCCACAAGTTAGCATTGGATTCCTTTGGCTTGTTCTGCAGTAACAGTTCGCCCAGCCAAAGTCTCGCTTGGCTCGTTCAGGGTGGCTCGCATCTTTCTCTCGCACATGGAGAGAGAGGCGAGGGAACCGTAAGAGCCGCCGAACGTGTCCAATACAGTATTCTCACTCTTGTCTCACTTTCACACTCTGAAAATAAATTATGTATGACGATTAAACCACACTCTACATAAACACGAAACCTCTGTTTGTTTGAGCATCCTGACACAGCAACGTTGGCTCAACCAGTAGTGTTAGTTTGGGGGTTGGTACTGTCTGTTTGTACAACCAATGGCAGTTGGGGAGAATATGTTTGAATGTTTGTAATTCACTTTGGTGGTGCACATTTGACTTTTTTAGACAACTGTGATGTAATATATGTAACATTTTTGTAGAAGAGTTGAGAAATTTATTAAGTGAGATTCAGTTTTTGAGGTCATCTCGTGCATTGTGCACTGTTGGCGTGTCTGAGTCTGCGTGTCTCCATGAGTTACGGTGAGGAAAAGCACAGAGGATTTAGCAGAGATTTTGAGAAAGCAGCTCAAGCACACTTTGACCCACTTATGATTCAGTCAAGATTGAGATTCCACTAAACTTCTTATGAACTGTTATTGTACTGGCAAAGGCAACCTGCTTCTTAAACAGTACATCCCCAAATCCCTCGACTCCTGTGTGTGTGTGTGTGTGAACACGTACATGCCTGTTTTTGTGTATGCATGCACTTTAGGTGCCCCCTTTAGGACCTGAAAAGACAATCATTCAGTCAGTCATCATGATTACTAGCATCTCACCACATATTCAAACACACTCTAGAAATTATGAGCTTGGGTTTCTCCCCTTTTTTGAGAAGCCACTTTATTTAAATCCTTTTTTGGTGGAGAGATGGAAAAAGAAACTCAATCCCACTTCTGGTTTCAGTCTTCTACCTTTGAAGGGTTTACATGCTTAATACTGATTGTTTTCTGCCATCTTATTACATGTACCATGCATATAGTCAACTTGACAGATGTTTTAAAGATGGCTTGAGTACAAATACATGATTTCTTATTGTGACCAACATGCTTCCTTTTCTAATATATCTTCCATTCAATAGCTGCTACGAACAGTGCTACGACAGAGAGGAAATATTTATCTTACAGTGCTGCTTTGGAGCTCTTTAGTTGGACTATATTGAGACCCACAAGTCCCCTAGACATTTCCCTGCTTTCTCTGTTCAAGCCAGGCTTTCATGGAAAATGGCTTTGTCCTTGAAGCAGATCCTTGGTCAAACCGCCCTTCCACATTTTGTTACCTCAAACTCTTGCTGTTCAGTCCTCAGGCGTCCAACTTCTGTCAAGCTATCGTGAAGAGGAAAAAGGATAGTTAGTGTGGTGTTTATGGTAATATCACCCCATCCCACCCCCACCCCCCCAAAACCCCCCCTTTTGTGCTTGGTTGTAAAATATCAGCGTTTGCTTCAGGGCCTTGGATGGCTAAAAGGTGGAACATCCCTCCACTGTGGGCTGGGACTTCATGTATTCATGATGATTATTTTTCCTTCACTTGCTCCACGGCCTCTGCCAGGACCCAATGCCCTCATCTCAATGTCATTAGAAACTCTTTGCACAGTTTCATCCGTCATTCACTCCAGGCGGCTCATGGCTGAGGTGTAATGCTGTTTGAGAGTAAATGTCACCAGCTGAAGCAGTATTTGTCCTTTTATTTGATGAATAAGAAGCTGGATAGAAAGCAATTTCGCTTTCTGTATTTGCATGGAATGGCATTTCATTTTCTCCCAGATAGTCATCACATCTATACAAGTCTCTTTCTGTCCTTCTCTCTCTGTCTTCATTTGTTTATCTGTCTGTCCTTCTCTCCCAAGCTGTTTGCTGTGTCTGTGAAAGTCTTTATGTCTGCTAGCTGCCAGTAGCTTCCCTCCTCTTGGCTTGGTTGATCAAACCCAACTGTAGCAGAAGAGCTCTCCATGTGCTCTCTTAGTTTACCGCAGTATATGTACCTGCTGCAGAGCACCAGAGCAGCGTTTGAATGCCAAGGGCTGTGAATCAAGTCAGATAAATGTGTTGTGGTGTTGCTCAGTGGAGTCTCAGGTTTATTTGTGACAGGAAACTGCTGAGTGGTCTTAGAATATGAACATTTAAATTAAAACTAGAGCTGGGGGTATATTAAATAGTCACACTATGTGTACTATTCTTATTTTTTCAGATACCATCAAAAAGCTGTAAATATCGAAATTTTATTTTTAACCTACCCCCCAAAAAAGTAATTTACTACCAGTTGGATATCGACCCTTATATAATTATTCCTTCTGAGTATAGAAACAATCACCGGTGAACATAAATAAAGATCAGGACCTGTGATTAAATCCCATTGAACCATGTTCCCAAACTCTAAAAGTGTCTGGCTTCTCTGCTTAAGCTTTTTTGTTACACTTGCCTAAACTTTAATCTAATTTGTTCTCTCCTCTTCCAGGTTACAGCTACTGATGCTGATGGTGGGTCTTTTGGCTCCATCTCCTACTCTCTGGGCTCTGGTCCAGGCACTGTGACCCCGTCTCAGTTCACCGTTGGCAAGCACAATGGACAGATCTGTACTACCACCAGCCTGGACCGTGACCAAGGTCCAGCCAACTACGACTTCACCGTTACAGCTGTGGATGGGGTGAGTGTCTCAGCAACCACATCCCTCACCAATACAATAGTAACATCAACTGTGATTGGATTGTTTGCTTCAGAGGTGCAGCAAATTATGTCCAATTTGGAAGCCAGCGAATAAAATAGCATGCATAGTAATCTTTCAGTGGCGGTTTAGCATCTTGTGCCTTAGTATTACTTTAAAGCATACTTAAATACCTCAGAGGAAATTTCAGCAGATGCATTAAAGCACTCAGAGGCAGCTAGCCCCTAAAGAGCAGCAGCTTGTAATATTTAATAAGTTGGGGCTTTTTCCTGACATGCCATTTGCTCCATATGGGATGCCAGGCGAGCAAGATGTTTAGCGACAAGAACCGTATCCCATGTGTACACTGTTCCCTCGGCAGATTGCAGTTCTCAACAGGGAATATAATCAATCTACTTCCTCCCCAGAAGTAGTCTTTGAAATGTTTTAATGTTTCTCGCAAGTGAAATTTTTTGTCTAGTACAGACATTCTAGGGAATGTTTTCTGTTTCTTACGATTTTAAGTCTATTATGTAGCCAGCCTCCATCAGTTGGTTGTAATATCTTGTTAAATTTTATTGTATGTTCTTTATAAAGACCTTTAATGACCGATATTTTCTAGGGTGGACTAAGTTCAGTGGCATACGTGCGGGTGGACCTGATAGACATAAATGACAATCGACCAGCGTTCTACCCTCTGAGCTATGCAGTGAGCCTGAGTACGCAGAGCACCCCAGGAACCTCCGTCCTTAAGGTGACTGCTCATGACCCTGATGCTGGGGAGAACGGCAGAGTGACGTACCGTACTGTACCTGGAGGGAGCTCACCTTTCTTCACCCTCAACAAAGATACTGGTGAGAAGATTAGATCTACACTCATTTAATCAAAGTACAAGTTCAAGGATCATAATCAGTGGATTTCAACATTAGTCACATTGGCTTCATAATACAAGATTGTAAAGTTTGCGGTCAGTAATTTATTTATTTATTGTTTTTCAAAAAAGTCTCTTATTCAGCATGTCAGTATGAAGTCTCTTATTCAGTATGGCTTGAAGTATTCAGAAACCTTTCAACTTAATAGAAACATTTATTTTGGTTGTGAATTTCCCAGGAGTGATTTCACTGTCACGCGCTCTACATGGAAAGGCAAACTCAGTCATTACGATGGTGGTCTCAGCCCAAGATGGTGGGGGCCTTACTGCTCCAATCAATGCCAGGGTCAACATCAGCATAGTGGCAGGACTGGTTGCACCCCCTGTGTTTGAACAAGCTCAGTACTTTTTCTTGGTCTCTGAGGATGCCCTGCGTGGAACACAAGTTGGCGTTGTGCGAGCCAGCACTAAGAACGGTGGGTGAGCTAATCTCAGAGGTTTTTCAGTCCCCCCTTTGGTCACAAAATCCCTTTTTAACATGTTTAGACACAAAATAGACTTCAATGCATACCCACATTTATCAGTCATGTTGGACTGTGTTCAAGTGCGCTGACAGACATCTTCTGGCTTTTTTCTCCATGGTGCACCACTTGTACAAATAGGCATGGAACCACTGTACACACCTCATTTACAATAAACATTAATCATTGATTCTGTTTCACCACTTGGTTTTTTAAAAATTTGCTTTGGATATGTGAGGCACTAAATTCTGGTCTCATGTGTTGAAAAATAACTCTTTGTCTTTGTTTTCTTGCTACACTGTGAACTGATGTGTCTCTGGCCTTTTGCCTCTTGGTTCTCAGGTGTCTCAAAAGATATCTCCTACACTATTAGCTCTGGTGACCCAATGGGCTACTTCACAGTGGATTCAGAGACTGGGGCCTTGAGAACAAGCTTGCCTCTGGATCATGAGGCCCAACCCAGCTTGAATCTGGAAGTTCAGGCGCACTGCGGTAACCCCCCAGCCTTTGGCCAGACTAGGGTACGAATTACGGTGTCCGACGTCAATGACAATGCACCCGTATTCTTGCCCTCATCCTCAGAGTCATTGATTCTGCCTGAAGACACACGGATGGGTACAGTGGTCTACAAGGTCCAAGCAGAAGACCGCGATTCTGGACCCAATGGTCTCCTGAGTTTTGACCTTTTCAGTGGCGGTGCCCAGAGAACCTTCAGCATTGATCGTAACAGCGGGCACATCCGCCTCATTGGCAGTTTGTCATACGAGACCATGCCCCGCTATGACCTGCAGGTGATTGCCAAAGACAGCGGAGCACCTCAGCTAAGTTCTACCTTCACCCTGGTCATCCACGTACAAGCCGAGAACAGCCAAGGTCCCATGTTCGATAGCCTCACGTACCGAGTAGAGCTGAAAGAAAGCACACCTCTCAACACACGCTTCCTGCAGGTTCGAGCAGTAAACCGAGATGGCGGCATCACCGCTGGACCATCTTCTCCATCTTCCACCCCACTAGCCTACCACCTGCACCCAGACGGTGATGCTGCAGGGTTTGGCATTGTGTCCGACAGCGGCTGGCTGTTTGTGAAAAGTGCCTTGGACAGAGAAGCCAAGGAGATGTACCTGCTCACTGTACTGGCCACATCAGGCAATGGACAGTTGAAGAAGACGGGTAGTGCCACAGTGCGTGTGTCAGTGATGGATGAAAACGACAACACCCCACGATTTACCCAAGAGAGAGCATTCCTGGCAGTGCGCGAGAACCTGCCGGCAGGCACTGGTTTCGGCCGGGTGTCTGCCAACGATCGAGATGCTGGTCTCAACGGTCGGCTGAGCTACCGCCTGCTCCATCTGGATCGCCACTTCCAGATCAACTCCCACACAGGTGAGAATCAAAATGGCAGACAGTCCAACAGACCAGAACGACTTTGAGTGACAAGGTCAACTTAGCACATACACAGGTTCTCTAGTGGTTGGTGGTATTATGTTTGTCTGTATAGAAGAGGGATGTCCAAAACTACGTATTTTCAAAATTGACTACTTGGTGAGTTGTTTATGAATTAATCAGCTTTTTGGTCTTGAGTAATCATTGTATAATATGGCTAGTTTAGGGTCATGTCCATTAGCATTTCCTAAAAGCTAAGTAACAGCTTTCCAAAGAGACATGAATGCTGTCATTTACCAAATGTTTGCATGTTGACTGACAGATATTCATCAAATAAATAGGTAAAATAATGACTATAGCCTTAAATTTCAGAAAGCTATCACAGTCCTCACAAAAACAATTTTTACTGATTGTTAGCATGCTATCTTAGAGGTTTTACAGCTGCTAAAATAATAAAGCTAAAACAAGAAAATCCATATAAACTAGCCAAACTCAGCAATCCAGTAGTCAGTTGTTGGATGGCTAGTTGACTGTTCTGACCCATCCTTAATGTGGAGCTGTTGAGCATACTGGACATCACACAGCTCCAGACTTTGGCAGCATGCTAACTGTGGGGGTTCCTCTTGGTGATGTCAGGATGTGCCATCTGTGCCTTCTGCCACTGACATTTTCCTCAGCAGTGTAATAGTTTCTCACCCTTTTTTCTGTGTTTTTCCATCTGTCCTACTCTTTTAAAGGTGAGATAAGCACAAAACTTTCCCTAGACCGTGAACTTCAGTCCAGCTACCAGCTCATTGTGGTGGCTCAGGATGGTGGGACCCCTGCACGCAGCGCCACAGGCTCTGCTTTCATCACAGTTCTGGATGAGAACGATAATGCACCCTCCTTCAGCCATGCTCAGTCAGGAAGAGAGCTCTTGCTGCAGGTATGAGAGCTAATATTAGATTCATAATCCTCAGTGCTACGTCTTCTAGAAGAGAAAGACTGTACATTTTAATGTGTAAAGTATATGTTCTACAGGTTCACTTTGTCAACTTTTAGATCTCGCTAAGCTGATGACATTTCTTGAAACTAGGCAAATATGTTCAAAAGAAATAACTTTGCCATTAAAAAGTTAGGGGACAGGAAGAAAACAAATGAATACTTTTATTTAGCAAGGATGCATTAAATTGATCAAAAGTGACAGTAAATACATTTATAACATTACAAATAAATGTTGTTCTTTTGAACATTCTGTTCATCAAATTATAATTTTCACAAAAATATTAAACAGCACAACTGTTTTAAACATTGATAATAAGAAGAAATGTTTCTTGAGTACCAAATCAGCATATTAAAATGATTTCTGAAGGATCTTATGACAGAAAACTGGCTGCTGAAAATTCAGCTGTCATCACCGGAATAAATTACATTTTAAATGTTGCCCTAGAACCTTTTTTTAAAAAGATGTAATATAAGTCTATGGTGTCCCCTGAATGTGTCTGTGAAGTTTCAGCTCAAAATACCCCATAGATTTTTTTTAATTCATTTTTTTTTTTAACTGCCTATTTTGGGGCATAATTAGAAATGAGCCGATTCAGGGTGTGCGGCCCCTTTAAATCTCATGTTCCATGCCCCAAGAGCTCGCGCTTGCCTTAAACAACATAAAAAAAAGTTCAAACAGCTAATATTACCCTCAAAATGGATCTTTACAAAGTGTTCATCATGCAGCATGTCTAATCGCGTAAGTACAGTATTTATTTGGATGTTTACATTGATTCTGAATTAGTTTGAGGCTATGCTCCGTGGCTAATGGCTAATGCTACACTGTTGAAGAGATTTATAAAGAATGAAGTTGTGTTTATGAATTATACAGACTGCAAGTGTTTAAAAATGAAAATAGCGATGGCTCTTGTCTCTGTGAATACAGTAAGAAACGATGGTAACTTTAACCACATTTAACAGTACATTAGCAACATGCTAACGAAACATTTAGAAAGAAAATTTACAAACATCACTAAAAATATATTGCTATCATGAATCATGTCCATTATTATTGCTCCATCTGCCATTTTTCGCTATTGTCCTTGCTTGCTTGCCTAGTCTGTTAATTCAGCTGTGCACATCCAGACGTTCTGCCCTTGTCTAATACCTTTCATAATGTTGGGAACATGGGCTGGCATATGCAAATATTGGGGGTGTACACCCCAACTGTTACGTAACAGTCGGTGTTATGTTGAGATTCGCCTGTTCTTCAGAGGTCTTTTAAACAAATGAGATTTATATAAGAGGGAGGAAGCAATGGAGTTTGAGACTCACTGTATGTCTTTTCCATGTACTGAACTCTTGTTATTTAACTATGCCGAGGAAAATTCAATTTTTGAATCTAGGGCACCTTTAAAATTTATTAAAATGGAAAATTAATAATAATATTTCACAATTTTACTGTATTTTTGAAGAACTAAATGCAGCCTGGGTGAATTTAAGGAAAAAAATATATATATATATATATATATCTTACCAACCTTTTGGTAGTGTCTAGGAAAAATTATAGCAATTTAATATATAGTAGTGAGATGTATTTATCATTATTTAAAAAGTGAACTCAAATCTCTATACAGGCACTAGAAGGTCAACCATCTGGATTTCTACTGGGAACGATTCATGCAAAAGACCCTGATGAAGGAGAAAATGGAACTATTTTCTACTCGATGTCTGGTAAGAATGATGCATCAGTGAATAAGTCAATTAATCAAAACCATCTTGTGAGCAGATGCAAAGTTTACAGTGATAAGCATTTTGTCTTGACTACTAAACATGAAACTGCTTTGCAATGTGATACAACCCTGCTAATGAAAAGATATTTAATGGTCAATGTGCTGTGGAGCAACATTTCAGACCAATGAGATTCCACAGTGGGCGGGGCTACGTATTGTCACCCTGTTTAAATAGAAAACAAGCACTTAACAAAATGATTAATGCAGTTGCAACTGATTTAATTAAAAAAGGGTACAGTTTTAGTGTGTTGTTAAGATTCCACTGTATATTGATACTAAAAAAGTATGCCGGTACCAAAAATACATCATGCCTGACCCATGCGATAATATTCTGCTATTCGTCACAGTTCAGGCAGCATGACGTGAAGTGTAGAAGGTAATGTGTTGACGCGTGAGATCTTAAAATATGTTTTGTAGCACATTTACTGAATTTGACACATAACTATTTAATTCTGAATTAATCAAATCCAGATGGAATCAAGTCATATGCAGCCTTTTTACAGTAAAAAAAAGTCTATCCAATCATTTTTTATCTGGTTAGGACATACACTTGTCTTTTATTGCCCGTTCCATCCTGTCTTTGCCGTAGGTCCTAGAGCTGAACGTTTCACTCTGAACCCAAACACCGGAGAGCTGCGGTCCTCTTCCCTTTTGAGCCATTCTGAGCGGCCTGAGTACAGTTTCATCGTTCTGGCCTCGGACCGAGGTTCACCCCCTCAGAGCTCCACCATAGCATTGAAAATACAGGTCAGTCCCCCTCCAGGAATCAGATGGGACATATGAAACAGTGGCTAGGTTAAGATACACCTAGAGTCTATGAACCTAAATCTAAATCATGCAAATCCATTGGATGACAGAGGGATTAAACATCCCCTCTGGACCCTCATTCTTTGGCAGGTTTCCTGACAAATTTCCTAACAATGTATATTGTGCCTTGATTAGTTATGGCTATAAATCTTCAAAAATTCAGTGTAACACAAGTGACCTTTGGTCATATCAGAGATCGGCTTCATCGTAAGTTAAAAATAACACCTTCCGCCACATGGATCTATTCATCACCTTTTCATAACATGCAAAATGATTTATTTAATACTGTTATATGAAAATATGAACTTGTAAATTATTCTCTACAGGAATGGATCCATTTACATCTGCTTTTAGGTTAAACATCATGTGAAGGAAATATGGAATGATCTAGTTGGCCTAATCAAGGCTTGCATTCTTGCATTGCAAATTTCCATAGCTAGCTCATCTCTCCTATTCCAAGTCTTGTAACCTTCCCCAAGCAATGCCGGGAAAAATACTCTCAGCTGGCTAATTTTAGGTGCTCAAAGATGAATGTCTTAGCTTTGCCTTTTTTTCCCCCTCACTCTAGCCGTTGTTGTCTGCAACATTTTAAGCGTGATATTACAGTGTAAAACATTCAAAGTAGGAGTGACCATCTACCAGCTGCACCGATACAAGTGCCAGCTGTGCTTTCTGCTATGTTGTGTCAAAGTCTCGTAATACAGTTCAGTAGCCCTTTGAAGAACAGAAAAGCTCCTTGTGAAATACCCCAGTGATCAAATTAATATTTCTCGAACTAGTCAACAGAGTGGAAACAGACTCAACGGACAGCAACGGTAGTAAATTCCAACATGCAAAATGCCTGGAAAACACATTTATGCTGTGTAACTATTTAATATTGTTATGTATGTGCCAATACAAATAATGAAGTTTATAATTGATATCTATTTAGAATAAAAAGAGCTCTAGCAAGGCTTTGATACTTTTAGAAATCAAGAGTTTGTCAAGCAGCTGTGCAGAAAAAAAAGTAGATCTTTTGTTGGAACGTGCTTTGACATGTCATTTACCGCTTAATGTGGGATTAATTACTCCTCTGTCCTATTATGTTTCATTAGAAGACTTGGCCTCAAGAATCTCGTTATTGCCAATATACTAATCACACTGCTGCGTAATGATGATTTAGTCATAGTAAAAAATTAATAGGTTATTCATGAGCACATGTGTTGCAGTGCATACTTTTATTTCCACTTGTTTGAGTTCTAATACATAGCTTCTAGGGATTAGTAACTTGTTCTGTGTTTGTATGTTTTTTTCCTTATCTAAATGTCTGTTTCCATCTTTCTGTATCTGTCTTTCTCGTTTTTTCTGTGCACATACACACATACACAGACTATAGTATCTATCAAAACAATGTCTCATCTGTGAAAAGAAACTGTGCAGGCTTCCATATTAGGAAGTGAGGTTCTTTTGCTTTGAAGTGTTTCTGAGTCATCTATGAGGATTCTGTATTTTTATTAAGAATATTTGCAAATTTGAATGTTCTAACAGTTTCCTATTCTGATTATGTTTACTTTAATCCAGTATTATTTTTCCTGGCAGTCACAGAGCCATCAAATTAACTCTGATTAATGCTAGCAGGTTTGTTGTTTGAGCTTGTAACCCCCCCCCAACACACACACACAAAACAAGTTTTATTTTTCATTCAATGTAAAAAGAGAAAAAAATGTGGGCTGCAATGTTCCTGTTTTGTTGTAGTTAACTCGTAGTTAACTACAAATAGGTTGTAAATCTGATCTGATGTGTAGTTTAAAATTAATTAAAATCAAAATCAAATAATAAACCTATAGACCTAATGTTTGAACTTTTTTGGTTTATAGTGATAAAAAATAATATAGCTGTGAGCAGCAATTAGCAGGGTTCAAGCACTTTAAGCACATGCGTAAAAAGGAATTATGTTTTATTTAGCAAGCCTGTAACCATCTAGTTCATAGATGGAAAAGACTATTTACAGCCAATACAGACAATTTACCATAGGAAATATATGATTTTTAAAGCTTTTTAACAGTTATTGAGCCAAAAGACTAGTTCGCCAAAGTTATTTTTTGAAATAATCTCCAATATTTAACAACCGATTCGATGGACAGCGGTGGTCCTGGAGGCAAAGTTCTACCATGTGGTATGAATGTCGTGAGTACTGTATATTGAAAAAATCGTGCGCTATACAATCTTTTATGCAGGTGAAAAATGTGAAGGTGCCCCCCGATTTCTTTTGAATTTCTCACAAGCCTCAACAGGCCCAGCAAGTTTCAATCCGATCGGCCTCCGTTAACCTAGTCTGATAGCTGCTCAAAATTCATTGGCGTATGGCAGACATGTTTTTCGAGATACGCCAATATCCTTGAACAAACACACTGCATGCCAATTTTCAAGTCAATTGGACTAACGAAATAGTTATAGCCGTTTTCATGTTTTTTTTCTGGTATATCACCACCAAGTGGCCAGTCGCTGCGTCCTTTTTCATGCGTCCACAGAATGAGCTCTTACATAGGTGTGCTGAGTTTGATGAAAATATCTCATTCCGTTCACAAGTTATAGCCATTTTACTAAAAGTGGCTCTTCCCAACTCATTTTGCCGGCCCTTAGGGACCATGAATGGAAATTTCAGCTTTTTTTTTTTTTTTTGATAATTATTGACAGTCAGACTCCAGAGAATCTTGCTGCACTGGTTTGGTTCCGATCGGGCCAAAAACCTAGGACTAGTTCGCAAAAGTAGGCTTTTTAAAAAAATCCAAAATACCTGAAAATTTTGGCAACGAGCAAATCCAAGGCATGCGTTTTGTCTGTCTTGAGCCAAGGAATTCCAACTATATAAGACACTTGAGCCTATGCTTAACGGTTAGGAGTTATGAGCCATTTCATATTTTGACCGTCAGGCCGATCAGGGCAAGCCTTGGTGAAATTGTAGATGGTGTGAGTACTACCAGTACCAGCCCTCAAAGTTTCAAATCTTTACGACTTACGGTATGGTCTGGTTTAGGGGAGAATGCTGATCCTTGGAAATTTTTCAACAATAAAAGACATTTTTGAAGTCCATGAAGTCCATTCCTGTTGTCAAATGAACATGTCAGACATTTAGAAATGCTATGCATTCATCATTTCATCTTCTTAATCTAAAACATAATTGTCTTTCTTTTCAGGTTCTGAGCTCAAGTAAAGGATCGGCCACCACTAACTCCCATCCATTAATGCTGAGTTCTGTGGAGGGAGCTAAACCTGGCTCCATTTTGGGGTCTGTACGTTCACCTGATTCTCAGACCCTTCCTGAAGCAGGCCAGGTCACGTACACAGTGGTGGGCAGTACAGACAATGACGGCACCTTTGTGGTAGACCGCCAGACGGGTGATGTTTACCTGGCCCGTGAGCTTGACTTTGAAAAAGCTCCTCGATACACACTTCAGGTTGAGGTGGACGACTTCTCCATGCCCCTCCCTAAAAGTCACTTTGTAACGTTGGTAATTGATGTCCAGGACAGCAACGATCATGCTCCCGAGTTTCCCGAAGACCCCATTATCATAGTCGTCCCTGAGAGCACAGATCCTGGGTCATCTATCTACACCTTCCAGGCTGTTGATAAAGACGGAAGTGGACCCAACAGTGAAGTGCACTATTCCATCCTTCAACAGTGGCCAAACGTCCCAGATCTCCTGTTCCTGGATCCAACTACAGGAGTTCTCTCTCTGGGAATGATGTTGGATCATGAGAGGACCTCTTCACTACTCTTGGTGGTTCAGGCGACTGATTCGGCCCCCGATGTCAGTCAGCAGCGCCGCGGAACAGTCACAGCCCGCATATTTGTCACTGATGTGAATGATAATGACCCTGTGTTCATCTCACCATCTGTGGTGAGTGTGATGGAGGACCAGCCTGTGGGCTTTGTTGTGGTCTATGTCATGGCTGTAGATGCAGACCAGGGAGAGAATGGACGAGTGACATACCGTATCCAGAGCGGCAACACCGGAGGAAAGTTCAGCCTTAACCCAGATACAGGTAAACCAATCAGAAACTCGGTCTTTAATGAAATGCGTGATGTTAACTATATATTTTTGCTCCATTTTCATACCCCTTACATAAATTTGGTTATAAAAAAATATAATTTTTATTGGAAAAAAAAACACCACAGTTTAAAGTTTGGGGTCGGTAGGAATTTTTTTTAAATGCTCACCAAAGCTGCATTTATTTGATCACAAATACAGTAAAAACGTAGATAATATTACAGTTTTAAATAATTGTTTTCTATTAAAAAAAAAATATATATATATATAAATATATATATAAATTAACATATTCATTCATTTTAATATGCTGATTTGGTGCTCAAGAAACATTTCTTATTACCATCACTGTTGAAAACAGTTGTGCTGCTTAATATTTCTATGAAAACATTTTTCCAGGACTCTTTGCAGCATTTAATTTTAAATACATTATAAACGTGTATATAATGTGTTATAACATTATAAATGTCTCTACTATTTAATGAGTCCTTGCTGAATAAAAGTATTATTTTTTTCAAAAGAAAAAAAATCTTACAGACCCCAACATTTTGAACGTAGTGTACATTTACATATATTCAACAATACAAAATATTTATAATATTTATAAAACAATGCTAAACACCATAAAGATTATGTGATGGGTATGTAAAATTATAATGGTTAGCACAGCTGTAATGCAACTATAATTGTGCATATTGTTTATTGTCTTTTGAAACCTTGTTATTTTGATGGGGTCTTGCATTTTGAGGGATTTTCAAATTCTATGGCAACCTACGAGTAATATTACGACATGCAGCAGTAGCAGCAGTGATTAAATTGATGTGTGAACAGCACATTAAGGGATTAGTTTGCCCCAAAATGAATTTTCTGTCATCATTTCCTCACCCTCATGTCGTTTACAGACCCTTATGAAAATTGCATTGCATGCAAAATGCACCTTCATTCTGATTCGGCGTTTTTGCTTGACTCGCATCTTTCCTTTCCTCCCAAGTCAGAATCCTCTAAATGCCCTTTAGTTCTCTTAATCCTAAAAACCGCTAGCTCAACATCTCATGCTGTGAGTTCTGAACAGTTTCTCTCATCTCTGTGTGTGTTTGTGCATTAGTGCATCATGACATAAAGCAGGGGTGTAAGACAGTACACACCACTCAGCTGGTAGCTATTTACAGCATGTTCTTTCACTAACAGATAGCTCAGAGTGTCTTTCACTGTTCCATAGTGCTTTGTTGTGGATCTTGATATGCTTGTGGACCCCACACTCAATATTTATTAAAAAATGGAAATAGATCAAGCCTGTACTTTAGCTTGTGCTCAAAGTGTTTGAACCTGTTGCACAGGTCATTGCAATAATAGACTACAGAAATAATCGTGGAATCAAAATGTAGAGAAATATAACGAAATGTTAAAGGGTTAGTTCACCCAAAAAAATTGTCATTAATTACTCACCCTTGTGTCGTTCCACACTGTAAGACCTTAGTTCATCTTCAGAACACAAAAAGATATTTTTGATGAAATCCGAGAGGTATCTGACTCCTCCATAGACAGCAATTCAAGCTTTCAAGACCCAGAAAGGTACTAAAGACATTGTTAAAACAGTCAACGTGACTGCACTTTATACAACAAACTCTTCTCTTCCCTGTCATTATCCTTACATAGTTGCTGAAGTAAGCACAGTGAAGGCATTCTGACATAGAACCTGGACGTAAACAATGTATGAGAATAAGAAGAGAAGATATTGTTGAATAAAGTTGTTATTTTTGCTTTGTTTTTGCTCACAAAAAGTATTCTCGTCGCTTCTTAAAATTAAGGTTGAACCACTGCAGTCACGTTGACTGTTTTAACAATGTCTTTAGCACCTTTCTGGAACTTAAAAGTGTTGGATTATATTGCTGTCTATGGAGGAGTCACATACCTCTCGGATTTCATAAAAAATATCTTAATTTGTGTTGTCTTATGGGCGTGGAACGACATGAGGGTGAGTAATTAATTACAAAATTTTCATTTTTGGGTGAACTAACACTTTAAACTGCCAAAATAAGCTTAAAGTGAGTTTAAGTGAGTTCAAGCTTCTCTTTTCCATCCAGTGAAAGTACAGTAAATGATCACCAGAAGCTGTCAAACTGCAGAAACAACAACAACAGCAACAACAAAAAACTCATAAAATTAGTCCATACCACTAGTGAATTTATTTTGAAATATTTTGAAGTGATATGTTGGTTTGTGTTAGAAACAGAGTGAAATTCCAGTCATTATTCTCTCCTGTTGTAGATCTCAAATCTCATTTGTGTGATTTTATATATTTTTTTTTTAATGTGCATTGTCAAATTTGGCGAGTTTTGAGATCTTCAGATATGAGAATCAATGACAAAGGCATCAGTGAAGCCAAGACAGGTGAATGACATTTGAGAGCTGCAGCAGATGGAAAAAGATGATTAGTGAATAACAACTGAAATTTTGTTCTTTTCCTCAGAACTATCATATGGCTTCGGAAGACTTGGAATAAAGTTCAAAAGTCATTTATGATAGACTACCTTCTTTATGACATGTTTGTAGCTTGAAAGCTGTTGGTCTGCATTCAATTTCATTGTATAGCAAAGATCAACCTTCGCATCAAACTTTTGTAATCCATGAAAGCAAGAAAAGCATACATGTTTGGAATGACACAAAGTTGAGTAAATGAAAAACTGTCTCTTTAAAATAACATTTGTCTGCTTTGTTAATGACAAAAACCTTCTGCGCAAACTCTGTCACTTACTATACTTCGGAAGCTCATTATTAATCCTCTCAGCTATTAACATGAGAATAGAAAAGCAAAACATCTTCATTCTTCCTCTTGGTTTCTCCTTACGTTGTTGGAGCATGGTTGTTGAGGAGTCAAATTGTCTGAAAATATTCGAGCTGGTAATTCTAACCAGATTAAAGCCTCAGAGGCATGTTAGCTCAGCGTTATGGAGATAGAAGAGAGGGAAAAATAAGTCAAGACAGAACGAAAACACCCTCTAGTGTCCCAGTTTCGATCATGCCTTTACAGCCTGCTTTGAATCACTGCGTCTGGTTCTTTAAAAGCATGAAATTGAGATTGGATCAATAGGAGCACCGCTCGCTTGTGGTAGGCTAACGACAGGGGCGCTGGCACCCCCAAATTTGAGCAGGGCACGGCAGGCCGAGCCGTTGCGTGTCTAGAGTGCTTGTTTGTGCGCTCTTTGTGTTTGCTGTGGAAAAAACTCATAAAATGTGGCCAGATAGTTGAGCTGTTATAGTGGCTCAGCGAGTCTTCAGGTAGGGAGGGCTCTGCATGGGAAAAAAATGTATTATTTAAATACGTCGCATGACTTTCACTCATTTTTAACACAGCAGAAAGGCGTCAACTCTTCGTGCTGTGATGTTGCTTATGCAAGATCAAAGTGTGCTACAAGATGGAAATCATTGGTCGTGCGAGCGTGTGAATGAGGCTTTGCTTAAGTGCGAGTGGTTTTGTTTTAAACAATTTACATCATGGCTTCATTACTGTGTAATTGTTTGAATGCAGTTCAGCAGGCGATCACTCACAAGAAATACCAGACACAAAGCTTATTACATTCATCATATGGTAGCCTAACACTTTTGCTTATTTCCTCTTTAGGGTCTTTGTCTATTCTTAGACCAATTGACCGTGAAGAGCAAGACCTCTACAATTTGACCATAGTGGCAGAAGACCATGGTTTACAACAGCGCAGCAGCTCCCAGTTACTGTCAATCCAGGTGATTGACGTAAACGATGAGACACCGTACTTTGAGGAAAATGAATATGAAGCTTTTGTTGCAGAGAATCAGCCTGCAGGAACCACGGTGCTGGTGGTTTCAGCTTCTGATATGGACCAAGGTAAAATATACTCCTATGTATATATGTATATCTTATTTCTTTTTTCTTTCTTTATGTATATTTTTTGTTTATTTTACACCAGTGTCAATTTAGGATTATTTATATGCTATTACAGTGTTTATTAATATTTGAGTTAGCTTTTATTTTTATATTTTCCAATTTAATTCATTTTTCTTAGTTTAGTTTTTAAGCTGTTATTTTTTTCTTTATTTTTTTCTTTTTATATATATATATATATATATATATATATATATATATATATATATATATATACACATTACCGTTCAAAAGTTTGGGGTCAGTAAGATTTTTTAATGCTTTAAGATTTTTTAATGACACTGAAGACTGAAGTAATGATGCTGAATATTCAGCTTTGATCAGAGGAATAAATTACACTTTACTGTATATTGACATAGAAAACAGCTTTTTTAAATTGGAATAATATTTCACAATATTATTATTTTTGTTTGTATTTTTAATCAAATAAATGCAGGCTTGGTGAGCAGAAGATACTTCTTTTAATACATTAAAAAATCTTACTGACCCCAAACTTTTGAACGGTAATGTGTATATATATATATATATATATATATATATATATATATATATATATATATATATATATATATATATATATATACAGCTATGGAAAAAATTAAGAGACCACTTAACATTGATTTCTGAACTTGGAGTGGTCTCTTAATTTTTTCCATAGCTATATATATATATATATATATATATATATATATATATATATATATATATATATATATATATATATATATATATATATATATATATATATATATATATATACATACAGTCCAAAAGTTTGGAACCACTAAGATTTTTAATGTTTTTAAAAGAAGTTTTGTCTGCTCACCAAGGCTACATTTATTTAATTAAAAATACAGTAAAAAACAGTAATATTGTGAAATATTATTACAATTTAAAATAACTGTACTATTTGAATATATTTCACAAAGTAATTTATTCCTGTGATGGCAAAGCTGAATTTTTAGCATCGTTACTCCAGTCTTCAGTGTCACATGATCCTTCAGAAATCATTCTAATATGCTGATCTGCTGCTCAAGAAACATTTAATGTGTACAATTGTACAAAATATTTATGTACAATATTTTTTTTCAGGATTATTTGATGAATAGAAAGTTCAAAAGAACAGTGTTTATCTGAAATCTAATCTTTTGTAACATTATAAATGTCTTTACTGCCACTTTTGATTGATTTAATGCAAGTATTAATTTCTTTGATTTCTTTTAAAAAAAATAAAAATAAAAATTCTTACTGACTCCAAACTTTTGAACGGTAGTGTATAATGCTACAGAAGCTTTGTATTTCAGATAAATGCTGTTCTTTTGAACTTTCTATTCATCAAGGAATCCTGAAAAAAAAAGTACACAACTGTTTTCAACAAATAAAAATAATCATAAATGTTTCTTGAGCAGCAAATCAGCATATTAGAATGATTTCTGAAGGATCATGTGACACTGAAGACTGGAGTAATGATGCTGAAAATTCAGCTTTGCCATCACAGGAATAAATTACTTTGTCAAATATATTTAAATAGTACACAGTTATTTTAAATTGTAATAATATTTCACAATATTACTGTTTTTTTACTGTATTTTTAATTAAATAAATGTAGCCTTGGTGAGCAGACGAAACTTTTTTTAAAAACATTAAAAATCTTATTGGTTCCAAACTTTTGGACTGTACTGTATATATATATATATATATATATATATATATAATCATATATATATATATATATATATATATATATATATATATATATATATATATATATATATATATATATATATATATATATATATATATATATATATAATATAGCTTGATTTATCTATATTTTTTTAATAATTTTAGTTTTAGTTTTAGCTGTGTACACATTGACTAATATCTTTGGCCGTGATGTCACATCTCATGCCGTGATTACCGCATTTATAAGACTTGCACTGTGTCGTGTGCTCTCTGTAAATGTGGTTTGGCAAGACAGGCTCACAAAAACATGAAGTTGGTAATTATATCATGAATGAATTTTCGGTATGGGAGGCGGGTGCGCTAACAAGGACAATAAAGACTGCAGCCTCTAGCGCGCATCTTGAGGCCAAGGGAGTGAGATTTATTTGTACAGTTCTTACTAGCTGGCCTCCGTTACACTCACCTCCCCTAAACCTCACTCCCATCCATGTCACGGCACCAATCTAACCGTTCCGGCTCTACTTGCCCTGCTTCGAGCGGGATTCGAACTGGCGTTTCCGGCATGGGAGGCGGGCACACTAACAAGGACGCTAAAGGCAGCAGCCACTAGCATCAGTCGCTAGTACGTCTCTTGAGGCCAAGGGAGTAAGGATAACTCGCACAGCTCTTACTAGCTGGCCTCCGTTCCAGTAGGAAAATCCCTTATTACTGAATGTACGTTTGTATGTAACGGCACTGTCTGTTTAATGCACGCATTGAGTGAGAAAACTTCATTTCCACCTTGTGTGATTAGTGATAGTTACACCATCCTCTTTAAAAGTGACACGAATGTTTGTTTACGGTTAACATTTCCCTAAAAATACTGGATACCACAGCCAAACCCATCACAAATAAAAGTGTGTGGTTTTAATTGGTGCCAGCCCGGGGGGTGGTGGAAGGGGAGTGCTGCATTCTCTTGGACTTACTCAGGGGCAAATAAAACAGAAGGATCATAAACTTTCTCTCCATGAACAATTAGCGAGGTAAACAGGTGACACTCTGCCAGATTGCTCGCCTTTTGCACGCGATCTGCCATCCATAGACCAGGGGGAGGGCGATTGAGACCAACTGCTTAAACAGCGGTATTAACTACAAACAAATAAAAACAGGGTGCACTGCCGTGTTTATTCATTCCGTGAGAAAAGTTTATTGTACAAAGTGAACACAGCCTCTTAAGAATGATGGCTTTTTTTCCTCAGACCTGATCATTTGGACTTGCATTCGGAGAAACTGCAGATTCATCTCATGTCATGTCTTTATGCTTTTACAATAGGGACCAATGGAATCGTGACATATGGAAGCATTGTAGGAGATGATTTCAGTGTTCATCCGGTGACAGGAGTCATAACCACCTCTAAAGCTTTGGACAGGGAGGCCCAAGGGGTTTATGCTGTGACAGGTACTTTAGAATACAGCTGCTGAATTGCAACAAGGAACTTATTCTCGGATATGCTTTTAATAGCAAAAATTGCAGTTGTTTGTTTGTTTGTTTTTTGGTTTCTGCCAATGTCATGTCACGGTTGGGCAAGTGTTTGTTTAGCCACTTTATAACCTCTTTCTCATAAACAGTTTATGCAAGAGATGGTGGTTCTCCTCCCAATTTCGCCAAGACCACAGTGCGGGTCACAGTGCTGGATGAAAATGACAATAGGCCGGTTTTTGGGAGAGTGTACTACAGTCTGGAGGTGCCTGAGAACCAGGAGCCTGTGGCGCTCTTCACAATTAGAGCCACAGATCAAGACTCCGGGGACAGTGGGGTGGTGCACTACAAAATCACTGGTATTAATGCCATGAGCAATATTAATGTTGTTGTATAATATATGTTAAATATTATTATATATTTTATACAAACAGTTAATTGTTTGTAACAATTAATTGTAACACATTTCGTAATGCCCAAAGTCATTTTCAGTTCTACAAATACCCATTAATCCTTCCCCCATTGTAGCAATATTTGGTACAACCTCATTAGAGCTCTTTCTAGACAACAACATTGACTAGGTTAGTATTGCTTAAATGGAAGGGAGTGATCCAGGCTGCATTTATTTGATCAAAAATACAGTGAAAAACAGCAAATATCATTAACATTTAAAGTAATAATTTTCTATTTTAATATATTTTAAAATGTAATTTATTCCTGTGATGACAAAACTTAATTTTTCAGCAGCCATTACTCCAGTCTTCAGAAAACAAACACGTGTGTTGCTTAATATTTTTGTGGAAACTGTGATTTATTTTTTTATGAAATGTTCGTTATTTAAAATATCAGTACTAGTTTTTGAACAGTAGTGTACTTTTAGTCACTTTGTTAAAGATCTTATGTATTATTTAGCAGAAGAAGATTCACTATTCCACTTTATTCCACAAAAGGTAGTCAAACATTTTGAACTATCTATCAAGAGATATAAACCCAAATGTCATAGTTAGGAATAAAAATAATGAATAAAATATAATTAAACTGATTTGTTCAATTACCAGGGGTCCTGTGAGGACAGTTAAATGATTACCATTTATTATATTTCTTTTTTTTCTCTCTTTTTTATGCAATACCCTTACATCGTAAAAGAAAGAAGAGTTTGTTGACAAAAATAAGGTGTTATTGTGGTTCTTACATCTGTCTGTTCTAGCATAGGAATATACATTTATTTATTTATCCATTCCCGTATTACATTACATGATATAGTTATGAAATTTAATAAGAGATTATGTAATATACATTGCACACTTCAGAGTTCAGTGTTGATGAAACCGAACAGTCCAGGTGACAACATTATTTTGATATCTTTCTTTTCTCAGAGGGAGACCATTTTGGTGATTTCCACCTGGACAGGAAATCAGGTGTGCTATCCACATCTAGGCCTTTGGATCGAGAGTCCAAAGCAAAGTACACCCTCACTGTGAAGGCACAAGATCAGGGTGTACCGCCCCTCACCAGCAGTGTCACTTTGGACATCAATGTGTTGGACCTGAATGACAACAGCCCAGTGTTTCCCAGCAGCAGCTACTCTGTGGAGGTATCAGAGGATGCTTTAGAAGGGTCTCTTGTTCTGGAGGTTTCAGCCTCTGACAAGGACGAAGGGTCCAACAGCCAGGTGGTCTACTTCCTGAGCCATGAATCCAGAGGTATGTTCATTGTGGACCAACACACAGGTCGCATTATTACAGCGGCAGCTCTAGACAGAGAAAAAGTGGCCTCCTACAGCTTCCAAGTCTACGCCATGGACTCCTCAGCAGCCAATCCCCGTAACACTTCCGCTGATGTGACCGTCCACATCTTAGATGTAAACGACAACGCCCCCTTCTTCATCACAGACCCGCTCATCATCAATGTCTCCAGCAGTAGTCTCTCCAACCGCAAAGTGCTGGCCACCATGAGAGCTGAAGATAAGGACTTTGGTGCAAATGGATCTGTATTTTATCGATTTGCGAATCCTGTCAAAGGCTTCACCATAAACTCCTTGACGGGGGACATCCAGGCTACTGAGAAGCTCCATGCGCTGACCCAGAGTCAGCGGACCCTCATTGTGGAGGCCATGGATCAGGGTAACCCATCGCAGTCCTCTCTGGGAGTGGTGGTCGTGTACATCCGAGAGCAGAGTTACCAGGGAATCCGCTTCTCGCGCAACACTAGGGATGTGAGCCTGCAGGAGAATGCCGCTAAAGGTACAATGATGGCCTTTGAATACATTGCAGAAATGTCCAATTGATGTACATCAGTTACATCCAGCTGATATTCCTGTAGCACAAACTGTAGAGCATGGTGCTTGCAATGCCAAGGTCATGGGTTTGATTCCCAGTGAATGCATGAGCTGATAAAATGTATATCTTGCACGCAAGGTTGTAATGCCAGTGTAATGTAAAAATGGGAAATGAGATGCATGGCTAAATATCCAATGTCGTCTGATATGATAAATAAACAACTGCAACATTGGATGATACCCCTTATGGTATTGATATTGTGCCTCTTTCTAATGGAAATTTTCTTTTAATCATCAAAGGTCTTGTCTTTTTCATAGGTACAGCAGTTGTTCAGATACAGGCTCACTATCCTGATGGATCTAGCAGTGGCATCAACTACAGCATTTTCAGTGGCAACAAGCAACAGTTCTTTAGCATCAGCCCCCACACAGGTATGATAGTAAATCTTTGCACCAGTTTATTGTGATGGTAGTCTTTGTATTGCGAAAGATGTTTCTCAATTAGTCATCATAAATTCATTATTTTAGGTGAGATTTGGGTAGAAAGTTCTACAGGTCTGGACTTTGAGGAGACCCCACGACTCCGCCTGGTGGTCAAGGCTGAAACCGCATCCTCCAGCTCCTTCATGGCAGTCAACCTTCTCCTACAGGACGTCAATGACAACTTGCCACGCTTTCAACTTCACAATTACATTGCTTATGTTCGTGAGGCCCAGGGTTATGATCATCCTATCATTCAGGTGCAGTAATCTCCCGTTTGTTTTCTCAATGGTTGAGTATTCATAAAAGTGTAAAGTTGTGGAGTACAACATCCCTTGGCCTAAATACAGCATATTTTCAGTGCAAACCAGAAGAGTTTCCTTTGCGTTTCCACAATGTTTTCATTGTCCATGGTGAGAATATAGGCTCAGCTGTCCCACATAGCCACAACCAATTGCCTTTTTCAACTTTTTTTTTTTTTTTTTTTTAATAATTTCAGTTCCAAACCCAACATTGCTTAGAGGTTCAAGTTACGCTCAAGCAGCTGTTGCAAATCTGCCTGTATTTTCATTGCCAATTTCACTGGTAATTTCCTCAGGTGTTGGCGAATGACCTGGACCAGGGTCAGAATGGGCAGGTAACCTACTCCATAAGGTCATCATCCATGAGCGGACTCTTCAAGATCGACCCTGTCACAGGCAGTATATCCACCGCTGCCATCATGGACAGAGAGATCTGGACACAGACCAAGTACTAAGTTATTCCTTCCACTATTATATTTGTTGTTTGTAATGTCTTAAAATCACTTATTTTTTACATTAAAAAAATCTTAAATATTTTGAATAGCTAGGGAAAAAGCTTAAACACCTTGATATTTAATCATATAATATAATTTTTTTATCTTTGTTATAATTTTTTTTTTAGAATTTGCATTTAAAAATCTTAAAGGATTAGTTCACCCAAAAATGTTCCAAAACCATAAGACAAATTAAGATATTTTTGATGAAATCTGAGAGCTTTCTGACCTCCCTATAGACAGCAATGTCATAACCAATTTCAAAACCCAGAAAGGTAGTAAAGACATCGTTAAAATAGTCCTTGTGACTTCAGTGGTTCAACAACTTTCCCTGTCAGACTGTTAACGCTGTTAACGTTGTATAGACAGTAGGGGTGTAATGATACGCTTAGCTCACGATACGGTACATATTCCGATACGGAGTTCATGATACGATACGTATCACGATATTTTGAACAAAATGAAACTGAAATTCAAATAAGATTTATTTAAAAAACATTAACAAATTTCAATAATTTTCCTTGTTGTACATACAAGATCACATTTTAAGGTTTTATAAAAATCTTCTGTGGCCTATTCAAATCAACAGCTGAATAGGTCTGTCTGTCACTGAAAAAAAAATGTTAAAATTAACATGAACTTAGAATTAAGAATCCTAAGAGACGTTCACATATCGCTTCTAAAAACGCGTGGAAGGCGCAGTCGCACCGCTTCTCCTTTCCAAAGCGCTTGCGCTCCCGTGACGTCGGTCGTTGCTATGCAACCATGAACCGTGCTCGCCAAGAGGATCAGGAAGTTTCAGCAAAGGACAAATTGATTTCTAGCCCTTGCATTAGCTTTACTACTAGATATAAAAACACCTTGTACAGCTATGATCAGCTGTTTTTGATATTTTGTTACGGAAAGGCCATAGCTGATCGGTTGGTTCTTGTCACATGACCTGTGGTGCGCCTGCGACATTCTGAAAAGTTGAGAATTTTTCATCTCGATGCGCCTAGAAAACGCACCGCATGGGCGTCGCGACCGCGTTGCTTCCATTGTGAGCGCGCATGCCGTATGGCTACATTAGAAATAACTGACTTGCACGCGGAAAAGACAACGTAAACAGCATTGGAGACTGACAGGGAAGCAAAGAAATTGTTGAATAAAGTCATTATTTTTGTTTTGTTTTTGCAAAAGCATTCTTGTCGCTTCATAAGCTTAAGGTTGAACCACTTTAGTCACATGGATTATTTTAACGACTTCTTTACTACCTTTCTGGGCCTTGAAATTGGTTATGACGTTGCTGTCTATAGGGGGGTCAGAAAGCTCTTGGATTTCATCAAAAATATCTTAATTTGTGTTCCGAAGATGAACAAAGGTCTTACGGTTTGGAACAACATGATTAATGACAGAAATTTCATTTTATGGGCGAACTAACCCTTTAAAACATCTTATATTTCTTTCTCATCAACATGAAAATGGTCTGTGAGAATGTCCAGACTCTGACTCTAATTTTATTGTTGTGTCTCCAGCCTGGTTATTATGGCAACGGACAGAGGCAGTCCTCGTTTAGCAGGTTCTGCCACTCTCACAGTGATCATTGTAGACCTGAATGACAACAGTCCCACCATCCCTGTTCCACATGAAGTCCGGATCCCTGAGAGTAAGTTGACTGCTGTTTGAACTCAGTATCATTGCTGTAATCAATGAACTGAATTTCCTATTTTTTCTGGCAGACAAACAATGAGGCACACCGTGCTGAAAGATTGACTCAATTACCAGGCGTTTTTCTCGCCAAAGTCCTCAAAAGTTATTTCCTGTCACTGATGTTGTACAATGTGTCCAATAATGATGGGCGTTGTCCAGCAAAACTTAATACTTTTGAAAGGTGCAACCACAAATGGAAACAAGTTAATTTCATTTTATACAGGATTATCAAGATTGTCTATTTCTTTATCTAGATACTTTGATTGGAACTGTGATCACTCAGGTCACAGGGAATGATGTGGACTCTGGGCCTGCTCTCTCCTATTCCCTTCTTCTGGACTCTGACACTCAAGGGAAGTTTGGAATACACCGTTTTGGAGGGGGGGTGTCCTTGACCGGCCCTCTGGACTTTGAAGAGAGAACATGGTACACGCTGACTGTCAGCTCCTCAGACACCAAGCAACAGAGTTACGCAAATCTGACCGTGCTTGTGGAGGATGTGAATGATAATGCTCCGGTTTTCTCTCAGGACCTTTACGAGGTACGTTAGAAGAGATTACAGGTTTAGGATGAACATTGATAGAAAAAGTACATTTCTGTAGTTTACTTTGAAATTAAACCCAACATAAGATAATTAAGTAATATAAACAGTTATTTGACCAATCAGAATTAGGTACTCCAGAGCGATTTGTAATAACAGATTACATAAGATTTGATACTCTACACTGTTTAATAAATCAGTTCCACTGGTTAAAATTCTTAAAAAAACACTTGCAGTTTATTTAAATGTCAATGAGACAAATATTGGTATTCAGAAAATATTCCCTGTGAGCACCACATTTAAAAAAAATATTTCTTTAAGTTAAAAGAAAAATAAATTTATGCTGTGCTCTGCTCAAAGCAGTCAGTATTAAGGCCGATTTATGTCTTTGGCAGGTGACTCTAGCAGAACACTCGCCAGCAGGAAGCTCAGTTATCACAGTAACTGCTACAGATAAGGACTCTGGAGAGAACGGAAGGATAACATACAGGGTTGTGTCAACAAAGGACATGTTCTACATTGACCCAAGCAATGGTAATTTGTCCATTTGTTACTGTTGTCATCCTTTTGTGTTTATTGTTCTTCATCCAAATCATTGTCAGATGTTTTGTAGAATTACAATCCAATAGAATTGCAATCCAATACCATATCAATTTTATTAATCAAACAAAAGTAAGAACTGCAGAGGTCCCAAAATATGCAAAATTATTGAATGAATAGAACAAATCTGGAAAATCACTGGAAATGTAGTAAATTATTAACAACAGAAGTAATGTGATTTAATAGCCCAATGCATTCAGCAAACACTACAACCAAATATTGTGTTGCATTTACACATATTACTAAGGACAGATCCATTTTTGCGTAAAGACTCTAGAGCACATGTGTCAAACTCTGCTCCTGGAGGTCCACTGTCCTGCAGAGTGCAGTTCCAACCAGTTCCAAAACACCTGCCTGGAAGTTTTTAGTAATCCTGAAGACCTTGATTAGCTGATTCAGGTGTGTTTAATTAGGGTTAGAACTCAACTCTGCTGGACAGTGGCCCTCCAGGAAATGAGTTTGACACCCCTGCTTTAGAGTTAAGTCCAAGACTCCTGTTATTATTATTGGGCTGTCACCCACCAGTTAAGAGCCATTGTTTTGAAGCATATAATAAACACCCTGATCTCACCCTAATCTTATCCTGCAATTTCTTTACATAGGTACTCTGTTCATCAAGCAGAAGGTTGAGTTTGACTCACAGCGCCCTTCTATTTTGGTGGTGATTGAAGCCAGTGATAGTGGGACACCACAGTTGACTTCCTTTGCCACAGTTCAGGTGCATGTGTCTGATGTCAATGACAATGCCCCTGTATTCCACCAGACTGAGTACAGAGCGTCTGTATCTGAAGACGAAGTTCCTGGTTCGACTATTCTAACCCTGGAAGCTGTGGATGGAGACTTGTCTAGGGACAACTGTGGCTTTGATTTTGCCATTGCCAGTGGGAACATCGGTAATGCCTTCCAAATTGAGAGCAGTGTTCGCTTCCTTGAGGGCCATGGATTTCAGACAGTTGGAATGCTGATATTAGTTGATAAGCTTGACTTTGAGATTGTGAATGCCTACAATCTTACTATTGTGGTCTCAGATCGTGGCATACCACAACGAAGCTCAAGTGTTCCCGTTTTAATCACGGTAATGGACACCAACGATAACCCACCATCTTTCAGTAGGGTGGAATACAAAGTTGTTGTCAATGAAAGGGCAGAAACAGGAACAGAAATACTTCAACTTTTTGCTGTGGACCCTGATTCAACCCCTAATGGAGAGGTTCAGTACTCAATCAGTTCTGGAGATGAATCTGAGCTCTTTTCTATTGATCAGTGGACTGGGTCCCTTCGTCTCCGGAGGTCTCTTGATAGTGAGGAACAGTCCTCTTACATGTTCATTGTTCAGGCCTCGGATGGTCAGGGCCACTTTGCTCTTGCTCCAGTAACTGTCGAGGTAAAGGATATTATTAACAACCGGCCTTACTTTCCTCTTAAATCACTTACAGCAAGCATTCGTGAAAACCAGCCCCAAAATGCTCTAGTAACCATATTACATGCCATTGATCATGACAAAGGAGCATATGGAGAACTGAGATATTTCCTAATGTATAATTCCGGCAATGGTAAAGATTCCTTTCTAGTGAACCAAACCTCCGGTGAGGTGCGAACCCGCTTTACATTCGACTTTGAGAAGATAAACACTTTTAATTTTATTGCCATGGCAATGGATGCAGGCAACTACTCTGCTACAGTCACAGTGCAAGTGTTTGTGACTGGTGAAGATGAGTATGACCCCGTTTTCACTAACTCAGATTTCACCTTTCGTATACCTGAGGGTGCCAAGAAAGGGCAAAGCATCGGCCAAGTAAATGCTAATGATGAGGATGGAGGGGTGGACGGCATTGTCCTCTATTCACTCGCAAGCAGTTCACCTTACTTTGAGGTCAACACATCTACTGGAGTGATATCCCTCAAGATGGATGCCTATCATCATCATATGAGCCGGTCTAAAAGAGAGGCACGTCAGATGACGTTGGATGTTATTGCCCACAGTCCTTTGGAGAATTCCCGAAAAGCTTCTGCCCAGATCACAATTGATGTCACCCATACATCCTTCGGCTTGAACACAGACATGAATGTGGTACTTGCCAGTGCTATAACAGCTTCTTTGGCAGCCATTGTGTTCCTGATCATAGTTGTTGTGGTGATATTCCTGTTGAGATCCCAAAGGTACAAAGAACAAGAGGCTTGTACCAGAATAGTCACTAGCGGTACTGTTCTTGAGAGTCTTGAAGATTCGAAAGTTACAGGGGGTGAAAAGCTATATCATCAGACCCTTCCTGGGTATGCAACAGACCAGACTGGGACCGGAGGAGGTACCTACACACGAGGTGGGTCTCTTGACCCATCCCACTCCAGTGGACGTGGTTCCGCCGAAGCAGAAGCAGCTGAAGATGATGAGATACGGATGATTAATGAATATCCACGAGTTTCTAGCATCTCCTCCTCTATGCAGGAGCACATATCTGCTCGTGGGCCTGACTCTGGTATCCAGCAAGATGCAGATCAGCTGTCTGACATTTCCTGTGAGCCGGGGATGGATGCAAACCAATGGTTTAAAGGGAAGAAACTGGGAAGTTTAAGTGGGACAATATTATCAAGCCAGTTGCCAACTTATCGGGATGAAGGAGGTGGATATCTTGGGGTTGGAAGGGGGCTTAACATCTCGCATCCAAAAGATTATGCTTTCCCGGAGGATGGTAAGCCTGCTGTTGATGGTTCTCTTACAGCAATCGTGGCTAGTGACGAGGAACTGAGAGGCAGCTACAACTGGGACTACCTCCTCGACTGGTGCCCTCAGTTTCAGCCTCTGGCTAATGTCTTCACAGAAATTGCCAGATTAAAAGATGAGAACGCACCACCTAACCCTCGGCGGCCATTTCATCCCAAAGCAAAGACTGATCCCAAGCCCAGAATTGACCCTCCTCCCCTAATTACCTCTGTAGCTCATCCAGGGGCCAAAACTGTTTTGCCAAAACCTGCTGTAGGCCGAACATTTCCCCACCTATCCTCATTGCGGCGATCTCCTATTGACCATGATGGCTCTGTTTCCTCAATTGCCATGTCTCCAAGTTTTTCTCCATCGCTTTCACCTCTTTCAGCCCATTCCCCAGCCATCGCTCCTTTTGGAGGTCACTCGTCCTCCGTTATCAATACAACTGAGCACTCCTTAGAACATGAGGAGACAGAACTGAGGATTTAATGCAGTCTAAGAATCACACCTGACTCAGGTACTCTAAAAATGCCTCTCCTCTGGCATAGTCCTCAGCATCATGTTGTATGTAATGTTGCCCCACTGGCTGGCCAGAGGTTTCGGTGCTTTTGTCACCCTTCTTTAGACTTGCTGACTTGAGTTGTAAAAGAAGTAAAAATGACTATTGTATAATGCTGTTCTAATGATCCTGAAGATCAACTGACATTTTATTAGCCCAGCATTTGCACATTTTAAAGGACTGTAATGTTTGATGTCAATGTTTTGTAAGAGAAAACACTTTTGTATTATATATTTTTGTACTGATTTTTTTTTTTTTTTTGTTTAAAAAGAATGACATATGTCAAACGGTTGCTATAACCTGTGATTTTTTTGACATACATTTATATTTGTATATTTGTGGCCGTAACAGTTTGTTATCAGAGCTTGTTCTAGTTTATTAACAGTTGCCATTCTAAAGTGTTCTAAGTAAGTATGTTCAGTATTAAGCTCTTAAATGTTTGGGGAACATGTTTTGCTGTCAGTATTTATATAAAAAAAAGTTACAGTATCTGCAAAATGCCAATGTACAGTCTTTGAAGGTTATGCTGCAGACACAGTGATCATATTGATTTCTACACGCTGCTTCCCCTCCCTTAGCTTTACTAATGGGAACACAATTGTAGCTATGAAACTAAATATAAAAAAGATTTCCCCCAAAATCTAAACTTAATTAGCACATTAAAGGCTTTTTTTTCCTCCATTGTTTTTAGTGTTGAAGCATAACAACTGTAGCACAAGAACAAAAGCTATCTGTGCCAGGAATTTCAAGAAATAACAATAACAGAAATGTTAAAAATTGTTATGGCAGCTCTTATCAGCACCTAAGAAGAGCTGACACTTACAAACACCACAACGTAACTGGAAAAAAACGTAGTGTCTTTTTTTTTTTTTTTTTTTTTCTCATGTTTGTGATTTTTTTTTAGAAACAGATTTTAACAAATATTCTCAAGGCCAGTGAAAAGGTTATCGTGTTGTTATTACAATAAATAGGCTCTTAAATAGCAATTTGGATGTTTTACTAGATGTTATGTTTGAATAAATACATCAAGCTATCCAATAACGTACATCATTTGACCAAAAGAAAGATTCTCTCACAGCTCCACTACTCCCTAGTCAAGGTACTGTATAGGTACATTTTTGTAGCATCTTTCAAACATTACTGTGGGTAAACAATTGGTAAGTTTATTATACCACAAAATGCTGGATTACTTTGTTTTTATGTATGTAAATTATATGGCTCAATAATGTTATGACACCCATATTTGTTAAAAAGCACTGGTGATTTGATTTTAGTCACTTATATGTTCCTACAATGTACAGTTTGCATTAAAGTTAGAAGATAAAGTAAATATATTTCAAATTAATAATGGCAGCATTGTACATTCTCCTAGCAGGAATCATTAGTAGCCGTTTAATTTGCTTAAGCGATTGTGAAATATTTTTGTAAATTATTTTCTAATACTTTAAAGATGATTGTAAATGTTGCCATATGAACATACTTCATTTCTGTGTTATAAAAAAAAAGTCAACATGCTTTTTTTCCCATGATGCCTATTGAAAGGTTTAACTTGTAATTCTTAAAAAAATGACAGTGCCTATTGAAGAAAAACATTGTGTTTATAAGTGATTGTTAATATTATGCTTTGTTTAGATTCATTTTTTGAGGTTAGCCTGGTTTATCAGGATATCTACTTGTTAAAGAATCCTATATTTATGGCAGATACTTCACTTTTGTACACAACAATTCCTCACTCGTAACTGTGAACATGTTATATTCATGCTGCCTCGAAGGAAAATAAATAATGTTCAGTTGTTCTGTGTTCATTTAAAAAGTTTCTCAATGTTTGAATCACTGTTCATAGTGTTATAGGTGAATAAAATCTGTTTACATTTTGAATAGCACTGTGGTCCAAAAAATATGGCCATCCGTTTGTCTTACCTTTGTACCCAGTATAATCCAAAGGGCATTGATGGTAGGTGGTGGTGTTTTTATTGTAAATGATGACCAGAAAACACTGATTTTTGTTCAATTTCCACCTTAAACATTTGAAACACTTGTTTGTTTGTTTGTTTTTATGTTTTTGAAAAAGTGCCTGATTAAAATGTATTTCCAATAATGAGCCTTAAACATCATCCATTTCTTAATTATATATGTATACATATTCTGTGGTGATAATAAAAGTTTACATATATTTTAGACATAAAAAAAGGCATTATTTGAACTACACTGTAAATGTGAACTGTTTTTCAATTGTAAATCTTAACATATTGTAAGTTACAATATATATTTTCAGGCTTAGTTGAGTTAGTTTATAATATTATAATTTTGTTTGAAATTTCTTTGTTTGTCTTGTGTCTGAACAAATGGCTTTGTCTTTGTTTGCCATGTGCTCCTCTTGTCCTGCCTCCTTGTTTGATGTGCGATTAATTTGCAATTAATTAGATTAATTAATCAGCACATCATGTAATTAATTAGATTAAAAAAATTTAATCACTTGACATCCCTGATTTTTACATTACATACAGTTGCAAAAAGGTCAATGGTATTTTGACCTTCAAGAATGTTCATAAAGCATAGATCTATAGCTGCAGTCTGACCATCTACTGAAGTTTCAACATGCAAAGACAAAGTGACGAACTGAACTCCAAATAGAATCCAGATGTTCAGCAAGAAATTGGAGAAATATTGATGTAGATTTATTATTAGCTAGTGCATCTAAAAAATAAAAATGTGTGATTCCCCCTTGAATAAAATAAATACTTTACATATGGGATAGTTAATATGTGGTTATAAACTGCAGGCATACAAAGAACAGAGAATCCTAGTTTAGCTAATGTTTATGTATTTCCATCAGGTCTCAAAGCTCATGGGCAGACTGATAGGGGAAAAATTCAGTCTTCCCACCTGTCCTGGAGAGGAAGTACAGATAATTTGTCTCTTCAAAACTGTCTCTATAGACCAAAGATATACAGCACACTAGATACAGTATCTCTTGTAGCCAGGACCTCATAATGAATTCTTTTTTATAGCCAAAAATAAGGTTTTAAATCATGGAGCCTATAACAGTTGCAAAAAAAATGGGGGCAGTAACAAACTTTGCCACACAAGAGGAAGAATTTAGTCATTATTCATCCATACTCAGACCTTAATGATTTGTGGATCTTTCAGAACATGTCATTAGAGCCACGCCATAAACAGCTTAGATTACAGGACATGTCATACTGCAGACTCTCCTGTGAGTATATTGCCATGAAGACACAAAGAAGTCTAGCATTTGACCACAAAATACTCCCTGAAACTAGTTGCTGAATGTGGGTTTGACTACAACATATATTCCGACAGACATTAAACATTCATACAGAAGGTTAAGGTCTACCTCACAACGTTTCTATGTAAATACGCATTAAAACGGATGTATTTTACCTCACTGCTAATGTAGCATCTTACGCATGTGAAGTGCACTGTGTTGTTGAGGCGTTGTGTCAAATTAAAAGAGGTGCAAGGCCCATAATGTCAGAGGGGTGCAGAGATTACCTGATTTTGTAGGCCAAAACCTGGAAACAAGTTAGCATTTTAGCATATCCAGATCCATCGGTCGTGCTGAAGTCAGTGAGTTTTTTTGAATGGGTTTTTGGTTACAATAAGGTCTTTGGTGAAAACAAGCTCAAGATATTTTCACATTTTATTCGACTATATAAAATACAGTAATACCCTCTTGTGATTTTACTTTTCTTGTAAAAGGTTAAGTGGCTAAATGGGACTACAGAGGTTAGGAACTGGAAATCCTAAAATGTTAACTCGCTTCTGGGTTTTGCCTATAAAAATGCATCATCCCTGAGGCACTCTATTAAACCCTGCGGCTCCTGACGACACATTGATGTTCTAAGACACAAAACGATCGGTTTGTGAGAGAAATCATCACCAGCCACAGGGTTTAATTTGGATTTGTCTGTGCATGTTTTATTTACTCTCATAGATTATGTTACCATTATACGGTTGACAGACGACACCGGTTGGAGTTAAAAATCATAATTTGTGTTCTACTGAAGAAACAAAGTCACCTACATATTGGATGCGCTGGGGGTAAGCAGATAAACATCAAATTTTCATTTTTGGGTGAACTATCCCTTTAAGTCTTCTCGACCAATTATCGTAGAGAATGACTCTTGCGAGCACAAGTTAACATTCGGCGCTTAGGTCAGTTGTTTTTCACTAAAGTATTTATATATTGTGGTAATAGTGCGTTCAAGTCCTCCTGGGAAGTTCATATTTACAAGGTGGGAAGTCGTGTGTACGACGGTAGGTGCGTTCAAGTCACTTTCGTCGGAGTATGATGGGGGTGTGCCTTCTCTAAATTAATTACACAGAATAACAACACTTTGCATCTAGAAAATGTAGAGCAAAGAATGTGCATTAGTTCTATGTTGCTTTTTTATGTTTTTTAATTAATTTATGAAGCCATTGTAAAATGTATTGTTACATATTACATTTTTATATTGTGATGCTATCGTTTTTTTTTTGCTGGTAATCAGTTTACTTCGTTGTAAATAGAAAAGCCTGACAATGTCACTGCTAAATACCTGTAAGTATTGTGGTATTTCACTATGTTTCTGACTGACACGCCCCCAACTCGTACAGACAAAAGGCGTTTCTCAATGTCAAGGAAGGATCCTCGGAAGCCAGAATTTCGAGGATGCTACGTCATCGACAGCCGTTAAAGGACTGTTCCAATGTCGAGGATCCTCGGAATTTCAAACAAGGACTGAGTCCTTCGTTCGAAAAATATCCCATACACAGGAAAGGATGCATATGTGTAGCCTTCGCGCTCTTCGCATTCTCAAATCACCCACAATCCTATGCACACAGCTTTGCAATCTTGTTCAAAAATGTTTAAAAAAATGTTGGACGTTAGCGGGCAAACATTTGTTATAACTGTAGTAAATATGTCAGATAAATAAAGTTTAACGTTTAAATGCCAGTACAAATTACTACCGTATTGATATTATAAATTATACAAATTCAAATTACGTTATTGATGGCTAACTGAACCGGACCGTCATTTAGTTAGCTTGGTTGCCGTCACCGGCATTTCTTTTATAAATAACTAGTTAAGTTGTCCAAAGTAATTGTGCACTTGCTAGTCTGTTCCATTTACGTGTTCTCCGAATGCTAAAGAGGAGCCTCGTCTAGCCTCTGAAGGAAGTGACTTGGAAGGACCAGCCCTGCCAAGGAAGTATCCTTGACATTGAGAAACGCCTAAAGTCCCTTTAAGACAAGTCATTTCACTCGGCGGCCATCTTTGAAACGCCTCTCGGGCATCCTGGGCATCATGCAGCTCCTATCTCTTTGAATGGGGAAACATCAGATTCTCCAAAACTGTTTGTCAACCTTACGATTAAATTGGATATGTGAAATCCCCAACGAAATCTAACAACAACCGACACATTAATTTAGCTTCTAAACGCTCAAATCATGACAAAAAAAAAATTTTTTGGATCAAGCTAATGCACATGCGCAGACCTAAATGTGCGTCTCTTTGGAGGCACGCGTCTGACTGTTTCTATAGAAACCGGTGATTCTAACAGCCGCTGAAGTGACGCGATGACTTTACCAGTTGCCGATTGGCTCTTTGCTTTAGAAGGCGGGACTTATTCCGCCATATTGCGTGTTACACTTTCTCCCATTCAAAACAATACAAGTGACACGTCTTGTGTTATTCTATAGTCTTTGGTACAGATTGGAACTTAAAGAAAATTACGAGCTTAGCCCAGAGTGATGCTAACTTCTGGGTGCACCACTCTATTCCTCAAAGAGTTAGCGATGTGTATCGAAATTTTAAACTCAAGAACATATTCTATGTGCACAGAAATGTAGTTACATGGTGATGGACAAAAATATGACATAGGAGAAAAAATATCAATGTCAGTGCTTTTGCTTTCTCAAATGTTTTGCATTCCCCTGAGAATATTGTATTCGATTGCAAAACTTTTTGAGTCCTCTGTGAGTGAATGGTTTCTAAATACAAAACTTTCTAAATATTTTTTTTCTCGCTTTAGGGGGCTCTGCAGAAATTAAGAATATTTGAAATTTAATGACAATTTCACATTTTATACTTCAGACAAGAATGCAATTGTATATAAACTGCAAGGATTAATTCGTAAAGTCATGCTTTCTGAAACTCATTTTTTAAGGTCAAGTAAGAAGAAACATTTAATTCACTTTAAAAATAGCATTACATCATCTGTTGGCAAGAACAGGCAGCTTGATGGGACAAAAATGAAACACAAGAGGTTTGCATCAGCAGCGCCGAACCTGCCTTGTGTGAGGACACGACACTCGCTGACTCTGTGCAAACTCAAACTCACTGCTGTCATCAGCAAGAGAGGTATGAATATTTACTTATGTAAACTATTACAAAAATCTATTATGCTTTAGCCCACAATTTCGCTAGGCTTTATTTCATTTTGATTTGAGAGTTCATTGAGGCATTTTGGTGAAGGTCAATGAGGATTAATTCGCTCCTATTACATAAGAGTTTGATGGAGAGTCTGTCTCATACTTTGGTGCATCAGTCTCACACATACAAAAAGTTGTGTGGAAATTCAGTTTAACATCTTTTTGTGTGTGTGTGTGTGTGTGTGTGTGTGTGTGTGTGTGTGTGTGTGTGTGTGTGTGTGTGTGTGTGTGTGTGTGTGTGTGTGTGTGTGTGTGTGTGTGTGTGTGTGTGTGTGTCTGATGGAATGATCACAGTTGGAGAGCTTATTTTTTTCCACACCAGTTTCTGTTGTTGACACACTCTTTGTGTTTGCTGAAGCTAAACACCACTGTCAAATCACTCAGGCCATGCGGACTGTGTTTCTGGTCAAAACAACTCTCATTCGAAAGCAAAAGAGAATGACTGTGTTATTTAATTGTGAGGCTTTTGATGATGCATCATCAATTTTGCTAAATGTTTGTGTATGGCATCTGACGTTTTTCTCTTTGATGAGGTCGGTTTGTTGTGTCTGCATGGGTCAATATGGAGACACATTAAGCCTTGTTGTGATATTGCTACTTAGAATAACTGGCCTGAGACTAATTTATTCTGACGTATTGCTTTGATGGCTTTAAAAACGTCTTGTGGCCCTTCATAACAAAGTTAGCTAGAAATGTAACCTTTAAGTCAACCTTTCCAAGGGGCTCGCTGGCTTTCTTCGCTGGGTAGGCCTGGCATGAGTCTTAAAAATGTAATGACAATAACGACTGTCGAATTTAATGATTTTAGCAGAAGGGGAAGAAAACGAGAGTCTATTTTGCCCTTTGTCTAAAGGGTTCTTTCATAGCGATGCCGACCAAGCTTGGCAGACCCACAAAGACGGATATTTCTAGTCACCAAGGGCCCCATAATGTGCTTTCTTTAAATATTGTCTAGATTTTCATTTACCGATTGCAACTCAGTCTCTTTAGTCCAATGAACGAGAGCTTAAATGTCAAAATGAGACTTCATATGCACTTTTACATCTGTCATGTGATGTAGATTTATTGCGGGGTGGTGTCTCAAATATTAGTCCTGCCCACTTCCATGTTTGTGCACTCCTTAGAGATACAATGACCTTTACAACCTCCAGAGGCGTTTTGTCTTTCCTTCTGTCTTTTTGTGTGTTTTTGTTTTTTCCTGCTTTGATTTCCAAAGTCTTGCCAGGCTACTTGCGTGACTAGAGGGAGCGAAAAAGTGAGTCTTCAAAACCCATTGGCACGCGATCCCTAATCTATTTTTGGAGCACTCTCCTTTTTTTCTCTCAACTTTAGACTCGCACAAAAAAACAGCCAGGGGAAGAGAGCCAATTGTAGGGTTGAAGGGGTCTGGTTCTCATTTCAGGCCGCCCTGCTTCCCTGTCTTGCCCTGCCAGAGTGAGAGCCACTGCGGTGGGGAGAGAGAGGTGGGCGGCTCGGGAGGTGAGCAACTGCGGCCCAGGCTCTAGGCCTGCCACTCAGCCGCTGTCACTTAGCAACCACCTGCGGCTGGTTCTCATTAGTGGCCTCAGCTGCTTGTATTTCAGACTTCCACGCTTTGCTGTATTTTGATTCATTTCTTTTCTCTCTTTTGAAGGAAAAGAGTTTGCCGTGATGAAAATATGATTCTTGGTGTGCCTCAATCTCTTGCAATTCGTTTTCATTAAACATCGCCTGGCGTGGCTACTGGGTCCAAAGATGACAAGGCCTAATTGATGACAATACTTATTATTTTGAACTCGAGGACACTATTTTGTGGTCATATCCACTCATCTAGCATGTTTTCTTGGTTTTACTCAATAAAAAATGTATAGGTAAACAAAGCAGATCTGATTGTGATACCTGAAATACCAGTATAAGATCTTTTAGAGGTCATTGTTTCTTTTTGTGTTTGAAGTAATCAACAATTTTTAATAAAGGTATTTGCATAACCTCAGCATGAACTTATGTGCCCCTCAAGTGGAGTCAGAATGTTCCCAGCACATGAATGGCCAATCAAAGTTATAGTTGTGTATCTTCTAGAATTCAGAGTTTACCACTTACAAGTCACTGAGTTGTGATGTTGGAAGGAGCATGTTGATTTGAACATTATAATGTGGATATCATATATCTATAATCTGTATACATTGTAGAGATCAGTGAGCAGAAAGCAAGTCTGTAGTGAATTCTAATGATTTTGCAAGTTATTTTAATGTTACACGCTATATGATAAAGGTGTGATGGTGTGACGCTATATAATAAAAGTTAATCACTCAACTTTCATGGTTTGCTTTATGTAACATAAGCATTTACTTTGTGATGAATCTATCAAAATAGTTTTTTTTTTTTTTTTGTACTATTTCCAAGTTATATTTCTGACTTGACATCCGGTGTGATATTGTAATAATAATGCTGCCTTCATTTGCTATCGGAAATGTCCTTTTTCCCTCTTTTGAAGTCGTGATTAAAAGCATGATTACACAATTCAAGTGCTTTGTTTTCAGAAAGAACAGAATCATGGAGAACACCAGGTATATTCTTGCCTATTTATTGGGAAAATCTTATTAAAGCCAAAATGATATTTAGCGTCCCATTCATTGACAACCATATAAATATTCACCACACTATCTATAGTCAGCTTGCTGCTGATTCTGGAATTTCTGTCAAATACAGGCTATTTTAGCTGTGTATAAAACATACAATATACTTGTAATGATTATATATGTAAATATGCACTACTTTAACGTCAAGACGATGTAAAACTAAAGGAATACCAGTCACGGCAACAATCGTTCTCCCCTCCACCATGTTTAAAGTTTGTGGCCCGCCCATGTCGGGAACTTGGGTATCAAAATTATCCCAGAGCTTTGCACTGGTAAATACATCTTGAGAGTCCATTCGTGTCCAATTTTTAACTAGGAAACTCATATTTACGATAATTCTGACAGCACTTGGAGGCAACATAAATGCTTGACTCAGAGATACAAATTTCCCAGGTGCCCTTGAAGGCACCATAAGCACAACTTAAGTAACTTAAGAATCTCCATGGCATGCTTTAACATTTCAGTGGAAAGGAGATGTTTTGTTTTGTTTTGTTTTTTTTCCCCTGATCTGTGAATGCCATTTGACTAATCAGGGCCGTTTTAAGGCATTGGCAAACTAGGCCTATAGGCGTCCTCAGCTGAGGGGGAACCAATGTTGGGAGACAGGGGCACCATAACCCCAACTTCCACACCCAGGACTGCTATTTCTACCAAGGAGAGTTAAAAAAAAATTAATAAAAAAAAAAATCTATGGGGTATTTTGAGCTGAAACATCACAGACACATTCGGGAGACACCTTAGACTTATATTACATCTTGTGAAAAAGCATTCTTGGGCACCTTTAAATGAGTGTTTTCAATGAACTAATGTGGCTTCCGAATGTGGACCTTGGACATTAAGTGGCCCAACAAAATAGTTTATTTTACAAATTAAACAATTATCAAAAATAATGAAACACTGATATGTATCCATCTTTAAAAGGAACTCGTTTTTAATCTAGGCTAGGTTGTATTTACTTTTGCATTGTTTTGTTCATAGTTATTTGTCTATATTTGCATCTACCTAGTCTTGCTAATTTCTACTAAGTCAATATTTGTATTTAGCTTTGGTTTTTTCACCCATCCTCCACAACTTTCTCATAACAGACCTGTGACCCATTTTTGGGTCATGACCCACAAGTTAAGAACCTCTGTGCTGAATGATAGAAACCACTGCTCAATTTTCTCATATGGCAAAAATGAACTTTTCAAATGTGTTTCCTTTCATAAACACTCTTTGGGTTCAGTTCAGGTACTCTCTGATGACTTGTAAAAACGTTTGCTTGATTAACCTGGTACGTGTGACAGGCCGCTCGGGCTGTGCTGCATACATCAGCAATTGGCATAATACAAAAACAAATTACTGAGCAGAATAATAAACTTCACAGTCATACTATGTGCCCAATGGACTATTTCCCACTCGTGTATATTTATCAATCATGCATGTGATGCATAATATGCGTAATTTTAGAAATTACAGTTATTTTATAGAAAATATGAACCCCCCTTTTTTTGGAGTCTCTGAACAATAAGTTATGTTATTGTCACATTGTTATTCTTGAGCAGATACCATGTTAATCTAACCTTGGTTATTTTCCTTAGTTCTATCTCCATGGGACTCTGGATCTCAAACTGGATCAGAGCTTTAGTTTGGGGAGAGAGAGTGAGATTGATGGAGTGAATGCGGACGGCTTCCAGTCCCTCAGTGATGTGGAGAGAGAATAGAGAAAACAGGAGAATGATTGTTTTGTTCTGTCTTCAGAGAAAATGCTGCTGCAAACAGTCTAAACAGAGAGGAAAAAAGGACATTAAACATTCTGATATCCCAGCTACTCTACTAGACAGCTGGTCATGTGACTCAGCAGACAACTTAATCCAGTCACTCTCTAGTAAGACTGGAAGTAACCTAAATATGAATTTTCACAGAATATGCCCTTATATTCCTCTTGCTGCCTTTTCCATGTGGTTATCATCACACTGGCCTCCCAAAAGGTAAAGGGCAGGTCCAAAAACTTTTTTTATTCACTGCTATACATCTGACTAAATTACATCTTCTCAAGATTGATAAATGATGAATTTTTTTCATACAGTGTTGGCTATTTTTACCTTTTAAAATGTTGCTCATTCTTGAACAATTTGAATATCCTCACAGACAAGATTTTATTTAATGAATCTCCTTGTAATGTAGGTTTATAGGCAGAGAGAAGGAGATCCATGATAACATAACATATATATGCATGATAACAAATGATCCTTATTAACTCATTAACTCACACCATCATTGTTTCAGGAATGTTTATTATGAAAATTCTAATTTTCCAGGGTGTGACTGAACAGTTATCCTGGGCTCCCTGTGAGAATGCCACTACAAAGAGAAAGTTAAGTGGAAAATGAACAGTGGAAAATTAAGTACAATGCCAGAATGTTACTTGGACTGGTAATAAAAACAAGGTAAGCCAAGTTAAACTTGATTTAATCACAGTCAGACCACTGAACACTGTCAGTAGTTACTCTAAAGAAAAAAGCTGGATAAACAGGAGTTCTATGCTGCAATACACCAATATAACAATATTCAGATGAGTAGTGACTTACCAAGACTATCCAGTGGTGTTTTTAAGGCCAGAATGACTGTTATTGTTCACATTTGGGGTTAATGATTTGTTCTAAACTTGTAATCTTAATTATTACAGTTTATCATGTAACTTATCCTTGTGAATAATACCTCAAATTGTGCAGCTTATTGCAATTTAATTTAACATTTAACCAATTTCATTTTGTTTAATGTAGACCACAAGTCTACATTACCCCTACAAGTCTTCATAACCCCTTAGCAATGACCTAGCAAGTAGCAACCACCCCAAACATCCTATATTGTTGTCACATGTTTTGCACAGGCAAAGAGATTTTTCAGCCTTAAAGGGTTAGTTCACACAAAAATTAAATTCTGTCTTTAATTACTCACCCTCATCTCGTTCCACACTCATAACACTTTCAGAACCCCGGCTCAGTATTGGCCAAATTTGACGCAGGAGCCGGCCAATAATAAGTTGGCATTCTGACGTACTGTAGGACCTAGAAGCGCTGAACGTAAACAGCATAATAGAATCACATAGAAGAGAGGATATTGTTGGATAAAGTCGTTTTTTTTGTTTTGTTTTGCGCACAATTCTCGTCACTTCATAAAATTAAGGTTGTAGTCACGTGGACCATTTTCTGGACCTTGAAAGTGGTGATTAAATTGCCATCTATGGATGAGTCATATACCTTGCGGATTTCATCAAAAATGTTTTAATTTGTGTTCAGAAGATGAACGATCTTACGGGTGTGGAATGACATGAGGGTGAGTAATTAATGACAGAAATCAATTTTTGGGTGAACTAACCCTTTAATTAAAAGTAGTAGTTCTGATTGCATCTCTTTAAATCTTAATGAGGCCATCAGATACTCCGAGCTCTTAACCTTTGCCTGTCCAACTGATCGCTTTCATGAATTAAAGGCACATTTCAGTTGAAACATGCTCTGGGGTTTTTTTTTTTTTTTTTTTTTTTTTTGCGCTCATGTGAAAGTCATAAAACAGGTTACTCGACTCCTGACTGTTTTATTACCAAATTCACAAGTGAAAATTTAAAGGGTTTTGCGATAAAACGAGGGGGAAAAAATACATTAACCCTTCAAAAAAATAAATCTGCTCCAACTTCAGAGTATAGCTGCTGGAGAAAAGCCAACATTTAATGACACTTTAAAAGCAATACAGACGAGGAGGTTAGAATAGCGCTAAAATCAATGGCTTAAAGGAGAATTCTTTGTATCCACAGTGGCTAACATTTAATATGATTAAAAATCGGCTCAACCACAGCATAGAAGTAATAACTTGGTTTCAGGCAGGGTGGGCTGAACTTAAGAAAGGTGTTAGTGAAGAGAGACGCCAAATATGATTGGTCTTTGGAAAGGCCCTGTAAGAGAAATCCCGTGGAGTCAGAGGTCTAATGTGTGGAATCGCTCAGCCAAAATCAAGAGGGTACAGCCAGTGGAGAGAAGGCCACTGTGGAGGAATTTTTCCATCTACCAACTGACACAGTGTTTAAGCTGCACAAATATGCTGTATTTTCTTAAGGAGCACTTATAGACTGTTTATGCTTCAAAAGAGATGAATAGGGTGTTGACAACAAATAGCATGCGAAATCAATTTTAAACTGTACACTTTGAAAACAAGAACAGAAGCTACCTTCACGCATACATAAAGACTTGAGTGTAACAGAAAAAATAGAAAGCAGAACAATTTACAGTCTGATTAGAGAGGAAAAGTGCAAATAATGCTATAATAATGTGTAGCGTTGACAATATTCTGAATGAATGCAAATTGTAAGCAGTAATTCTACTATGACAAGTGCCTGCATACTTACATTTTTTTTATGTGTGTGAATATCTCAATTAATATTCATGAGCAAAGCAGATACATTTTATATTGTCTCCTCTTCACTTTTCAGATCATTCCTATTCCCCTGGTTTCTCCTAGGTGATACGGTGAGATGAATATTCCAGACCACTCTTGGCATTTACTTACAAAATAATTCAGTCAAATAGTTGGACACCTCAACGACACAATGAAGAGCTCTCACAAATCCAAGGCTCTTCCAAATCCAAGCTCTGCTTGGGGCCCCAAAAATGATAAACCCGCCCCTTAATGGGCTGATTTCTGTTTGGGGTGCAGTTGAAATGGACATTTGGCTAGCCAAATTCCTGAGATAGTTTCCACTCTTTCAGATATATTACAATGTGAGGTCTCTGACAAGTGAGGATTTTTGCAGACTAAGCTAAGTTTTCAAGCTGATTATGTGAAAAGTAAAACTATATTCTACTTTTGGCAACTTATGCAAAGAAAATCAATACAATATTGATTAATAGTAATGAATATGCACCTATGTAAATATCCTATAATTGGGCCTACTTGTTTTCATACACTGTGTAAAAATGAGGAAGAACTGAGTTATAATGAAAAAGAGTATTTTTCTCCTGATTAAAACAGTTTTATATTAATAAACAAATATTAATTAAAAAAAACATGAATTTACATTCGCACAAAACTCCAGTTATATCAGCAGGTTGCCTCAAACAAATAATATTATTATATTATATTATATTATATTATATTATATTATATTATATTATATTATATTATATTATATTATATTATATTATATTGCACCTTTTAATATTGTAAGTGCACATTAACAAAATTATAATGTGGAACAGCCTCCAATTACTTATTGTTGCTACTTTAATGTAAACTTAATGTATATCATTCTGTAATCTCTGCTTTTTTATGTGCACACATACAGGCTTTCATATGGTATGTTACCTTACCGACACCAAAGTAGAAAAAGGGGTGAGATTTATTGTGCACCTTGGTCTAGACCCTGTTAACCGATCCCAGTTCCATGTCAGACACACTCTGCTCTCACATAAGCTTGTAAAACTTGGCAAACACAATGCAGTGCACATAGAGGTGAGACACCATTGCAGTCAGAACCATCTCCAGCAGTGCAGTGGCCTTTTCATGCTTTCTCAATAACATTTTATACTGCTTCATACGGATCCCATTCCCAAAGGGGCTCAGAGCTGGGCTTTAGCAACAGGGTAAAAGGGGAGGGAATGCTGGTTGGTGGTTGGTTTGTCATTGATAAGTAGCCTGGACTCACAAATTACTTGGGAACCTCAGAACTTTTGTTTATTCTCTGCCTGATAAAGGAAATCATTTTACATGCAGACAGGCAACTAAAACAATGCACTGAGGATGAGGAAAAACAAGACTTTGAGCATATGGAGAGCATGTGGGTGGAAAGTAAAACAAGGCTTGAAGGCCAGAAAATGCCTGTGAAACACCTCAAAGATCCAATGAAATTACTTTTTATATATACACACACTGATAAGGCATAACATTATGACCACCTTCCAAAAATTGTGTTGGTCACACTTTTGCTGCAAAAACAGCCCTGTGGACTCCACTAGACCCCTGAAGGTGTGCTGCTAGAAGATGTTAGCAGCAGATCCTTTAAGTCTTGTAAGTTGCGAGGTGGAGCCTCCATGGATCGGACTTGTTTGTTCAGCACATCCCACAGATGCTCGATTGGATTAAGATCTGGGGAATTTGGAGGCCAAGTCAACACCTCAAACACTTTGTTCTGCTCCTCAAACCATTCCTGAATCATTTTTGCTTTGTGGCAAGGGTGCATTATATCCTGCTGAGGCCACAGCCACCATGGGAATACCGTTTCCATGAAAGGGTGTACATGGTCTGCAACAGTGCTTAGGTAGGTGGTACATGTCAAAGTAACATCCACATGGGTGGCAGGACCCAAGGTTTCCCAGCAGAACATTGCCCAAAGCATCACACTGCCTCCACTGGCTTGCCTTCTTCCCATAGTGCATCCTGGTGCCATGTGTTCCCCAGGTAAGCGACGCACACATACCCGGCCATTAATGTGATGTAAAAGAAGATGTGATTCATCAGACCAGGCCACCTTCTTCCATTGCTCCGTGGTCCAGTTCTGATGCTCACGTGCCCAGTGTTGGCGCATTCGGAGATGGACAGGGGTGAGCATGGGCACCCTGACTGGTCTTAGGCTGTGTAGCCCCATATGCAACAAACTGTGATGCACTATGTATTCTGACACGTTTATATCAGAACCACCATTAAAGGGTCATGAAACCCCCGTTTTGGCCTGGTCGTTCACACCTCTGAGCTGGAAAAAGTCTGAAAAAATGGGCGTGTAAAGCTCTGGAAAAGTGGGAGTGTAGAGGGGGGGAAGAGGGGAGAGAACAACCAATGAAGCACAGACATACACTAAAAAAATCCTGTTGTTTCTACGGAAAAATACCGGCAGCTGTGGTTACCGGAACAATACTGTAAAAATGACATCAAACCGTAAACATACTTACGGAGTTACATGTGAATTTTACATTTTAAATCTGTTAAATTTACGGTAAAATAACGTATTTCATTAACTGATATAATGTTAATTTACCAACCTAATGAAGTACTAATATCTGTTTTGTACCTTTATAATACACTGACAGTCACCAAACACAGTATTGATAAGAGTCACATGATGAATCAAAGTTCATCACAAGCAGATTTTCCTCAAGCTGAGAAGGACAACACTAACATATAGAAGGTGCACACAGTGTCATTCACACACACACTAAACACCATCATGGTAACATGCATGAAATTTAAAAAATGCAATAAACATTAATTTAACAACATTAGGTGTAACATAAAACCCTAATGTACATAACTGATTAGAAAAAAATGAGAAAAAATAAGAAGAAACAGAGTTATTTCAACGAAAATATATCAAATGTGAAGTATCACGCAGGGAATTGTGGGAATGCCAATATACGGTTTTTCATTGTAAATTTTACAATGAATTGTTATTTTTCACTTCCAAAAACTGTGAATTTAACGGTATTTTACCGTAAAATTACATTAAATGTACCGTTAGATCTATTACAGTTATTCACCGTATATAGTACGGAAACTTTCTGTAAACCAATCAACAGTTTTTCATCGCAGCATTTTTACAGTCTTTTACTGTTAAAATCACGGTCATTTTTTACAGTGTAGAACACGCTCATTATACAGAATAATGAATATTAATATATGAGCATTGAGAAAATGACAACAAACTTCGAAGCACAAGGGCGAAAAGCGAAAGAATATTTAAAAGGGCTAATAATACTTTCATTACGTTTACGAGCACTGCAGTCTCATGATAAATGACACATAGTTTAACAGAGAAAGAATAAAGACATAGTTTAATTTGATCCATTCTCTAAGTGTTTTGTTTATCAGAATAATCATGTCATCACGTTCAGATACACCTCTGTATCAGTATCCAGTTTGCACATATAATTAATTTGAAGAAGACTTGATGAAATATGTGTGCATACACCGTGCTGGTTCATGTTTGGTGCAGGAGAATATCGTTAGCCTCATAGCATGTCATTTTTTGGCCAAATTGTGATATCTGCCATTGAAATAGGATCTGGGCAATTATGCTAACGATATGTAAAATATGTCTATAAAAAATTTAAACATGGATACTTTATTCTGAAGAGCTATGAGCCACGTGCTAGTGTTGTTAAACACAACGCGAAGCTCCGTGCTGAAACCTAGCATATGCGCGCTCCACGCATGCATATCATAACAATTGTATTTTTCATGTGTTCGTATTCAAATTCCAGCATCGCGGGCAAAATACAAACAACACTTATGTGCTGCTGTGCTGAGGGAAACATACATACGGCTCACGTGTCCGAACACAGAGGTGATGAACAGCACTTTTGTGACATTTAAATTCTCTGTTGTAATGCGATCTCATGCAAACATATTTCCCATTTGTGCTGGTAGATTACAGTAAAACAATCCACATGCACCCAAGCTTTTGCTCTTGTCACAGGAAAACACATTTTTGTGTTGTAGCACTGAGGTAACGAACACCAGCGATATGTCTCTGAATGAGAAGAGGCCGAGGCGAGAGAAGTGATACTTCCTCATGCATAATTCTTATGCATACTACAGCGCAGTGATTGGAATGAATGAGCTTTAAGTCATGAATAAATGTAGAAACTGTTGACGTCAGCATGTTCGTCCAGCCCATACTTGGAGCCAACCAGCACTCCGGATCTTGTCGGTGGTACACGATGACGTCATATTTTGTGACGTTGCTCCGACTTTGCTTTCCAAACCGGAAGACAGAAATATGAAAAAAGCAACAAAAAATGAATTGAAAAAACTCATTTTAAATTTTAAATAAAATTAATGAGTACCTTTAGTGTTTTCTATAATGTGCAGCCAATACATATATGCTCACAGCTCAAAAAATGTGTTCTGGGGTTTCATGACCCTTTAACTTCTTGAGCAGTTTGAGCTACAGTCACTCGTCTGTTGGATCGGACCAAACGGGCCAGCCTTCACTCGCCACGTGCATCAATGAGCCTTGGCCACCCATGACCCGGTCCCCGGTTCACCACTGTTCCTTCCTTGGAACACTTTTGATAGATACTGACCACTGCAGACCGGGAACATCCCACATGAGCTGCAGTTTTGGAGATGCTCTGACCCAGATGTCTAGCGATCACAATTTGGCCTAATATATCCCACCCACTAACAGGTGGCGTGATGAAGAGATAATCAGTGTGATTCACTTTACCTGTCAGTGCTCATAATGTTATGTCTGATCAGTGTGTATATATATAAAAACAGTAATATTGTGATATATTATTACAATTTTAAATAACTTTTACTATTGTAATGAATTAAAAAAAATAATTTATTGCTGTGATGGTAAAGCTGAATTTTCAGCATCATATCTCCAGTCTTCAGTGTCACAGTGTCAGAAATCATTTTAAATATGCTGATTTGGTGCTCAAGAAACTATAAGAATTATTATCAATGTTGAAAACAGCTTTGTGTGGGGTGATTTACAGTAATATTTTAGTACTTAAGCTTCAGAGTGAGCAGTAGTAATAGTAATGCTGGTCTTATATGAATGGAGAGGAAAGCCTGGCAAATCTGTGATGAAACATAATAATGTGGTAAGAGAGGTTAATGTGTTTTGTTCTTGCAAAAACTGACAATTAACGTAGTGTTTTTCTCTCTCACGCTACACTCCAAAACCAAAGGTGTTCTGTTCTTTGTTCTAGCTGAAGAGAAAGCCCAAAATCTGTCACAATCAATGAAAGAGTCTGTTCAGCAAATTGATATGTTGCCTTTATCTTTAACAACCCATACATTCGTACAACACCAGTGTGTCTTTAAACCCTCCACACCACTGGTGGTCCACAGTGGGTAGCAGTGTTACTGGTATCCTACATGTGCTTCAGGATCATAAGGCCACGTTTGATTGCCTTGATATGCATCTGGCAGACCTATAAAGAAGCGCAGATGTGGTTTGCATTGTTTCATTTTAAACCTGGACACCACCACTGCTACCATATCAAAGGCTGAGGGCACTGGGCCAAGCACTATATCTTTTATGCCAATAAACCAATAACGCACATGAAATTTATCAGCTCATGTTGAAGGGAGGCACCCTCTCGTTCTTGTTCTAGTGTTATTCTAGGGAAATTACAAGAACGTTTTGTTTAAACCAACTTCCTTTCTCACTTCACGATTCCCCACAGAGCTGCGATCCTTCTTTGTTAAGAAGCAGAACCAAGGCTGTCACATCTCTTCAACCCCGTGCCAAACATCGTCTGCCTGAGGAGTAATTGATTCTATTCTGTCTCGTTTTAGAGAAGGTGTTAAATCGGTTTAGCAGACAGAATCCGTGAATGGAATGCAGCAAAGCTTCTCCAGCTATTGCTGACATCTATTACTGCAAAGAGCACATGCCAGCAAAGCACAAATCCTGTTCAGATGGACACCATGCAGTAGGTGGCAATTTAACTATTATAGTAAGACTGAACAAATCCTTTGGATGAACTGAGAGTTTACAACAGCCAGTCGATGGCAGTGTCTGTTTTCAGTCACGGAGACCAGGCGGGCAAAACATCCATAGAGCTGCATTACAGGCTTGTCAATTTTTCATATCAAAAGAAGAAAGACAAAAATATGTGCATAAAATGTAGGTTTTATGCGGGCACCCATGATCCATATCCAGCACCTGCTGCAGTATTTCAATCACTAAAAATGTTCTAAAACACTTAGCATGAAAAACATTTAAAGGGTAGGTTCACCAAAAAATGAAAATAATGTCATTTATTACTCACCCTCATGCCGTTCCACACCTGTAAGACCTTCGTTCATCTTCGGGACACAAATTAAGATTTATTTTTGATGAAATCCGATGGCTCAGTGAGGCCTCTATTGTTGACCACTGATTCGAAACAAAAAAAAGCTTCATGAAGCAGTGTTTTGATATCAGCCATCACTAGATATTGTTGAAAGTCCTTATTTTATTTTTTTTTGGCGCACAAAAAGTATTCTCGTCGCTTCATAATATTAAGGTTGAACCACTGTAGTCACATGAACTGATTTAAATATGTTTTCAGTAGCTTTCTGGGCACTGAAAGTGTTAATTAACTTGCTGGCAATGCAGGCCTCACTGAGCCATTGGATTTCATCAAAAATATCTTAATTTGTGTTACGAAGATGAACGAAGGTCTTATGGTTGTGGAATGACATGAGGGAGAGTAATAAATGACATTATTTTCATTCTTGAGTGAACTAACCCTTTAAAAGTGCCTTAATGTACTAAAACAGTGATATTAAAAGACCAAATTCAGTATACACCTTATAAATTTCAGTATTTTCATATACAAACCAAAAAAGTTGGGACACTACAAATTGTGAATAAAAAAGGTATGCAATCATTTACAAATCTCATAAACTTATATTTTATTCACAATAGAATATAGATAACATATCAAATGTTGAAAATGAGACATTTTGAAATGTCATGCCAAATATTGGCTCATTTTGGATTTCATGAGAGCTACACATTCCAAAAAAGTTGGGACAGGTAGCAATAAGAGGCCGGAAAAGTTAAATGTACACATAAGGAACAGCTGGAGGACCAATTTGCAACTTATTAGGTCAATTGGCAACATGATTGGGTATAAAAAGTGCCTCTCAGAGTGGCAGTGTCTCTCAGAAGTCAAGATGGGCAGAGGATCACCAATTCCTCCAATGCTGCAGTGAAAAATAGTGGAGCAATATCAGAAAGGAGTTTCTCAGAGAAAAATTTCAAAGAGTTTGAAGTTATCATCACCTACAATGCATAATATCATCCAAAGATTCAGAGAATCTGGAACAATCTCTGTGCGTAAGGGTTAAGGTCAGAAAACCATACTGGATGCTCGTGATCTTCGGGCCCTTAGACGGCACTGCATCACATACAGGAATGCTACTGTAATGTAGCATTGCCGGCTAAAACTCTAGGTCAAAAAAGAAGCCATATCTAAACATGACCCAGAAGTGCAGGCATTTTCTCTGGAACAAGGCTCATTTAAAATGGACTCTGGCAAAGTTGAAAACTGTTCTGTGGTCAGACGAATCAAAATTTGAAGTTCTTTTTTGGAAACAGGGACACCATGTCATCCGGACTAAAGAGGACAAGGACAACCCAAGTTGTTATCAGCGCTCAGTTCAGAAGCCTGCATCTCTGATGGTATGGGGTTGAATGAGTGCGTGTGGCATGGGCAGCTTACACCTCTGGAAAGGCACCATCAATGATGAAAGGTATATCCAAGCTCTAGAACAACATATGCTCCCATCCAGATGTTGTCACTTTCAGGGAAGACCTTGCATTTTCCAACATGACAATGCCAGACCACATACTGCATCAATTACATCATCATGGCTGCGTAGAAGAAGGATCTGGGTACTGAAATGGCCAGCCTGCAGTCCAGATCTTCCACCCATAGAAAACATTTGGCGCATCATAAAGAGGAAGATGCGACAAAGAAGACCTAAGACAGCTGGGCAACTAGAAGCTTGTATTAGACAAGAATGGGACAACATTCCTATTCCTAAACTTGATCACCTTGTCTCCTCAGTCCCCAGATGTTTGCAGACTGCTATAAAAAGAAGAGGGGATGCCAAACAGTGGTAAACATGGCCTTGTCCCACCTTTTGGTATGTCATTTATGTTGTATTCTGAAAAAAAAATATTGAAATTTGAAACTTCCACATCATTGTATTCTGTTTTTATTCACAATTTGTTTCACTTTTTTGGAATCGGGTTTGTACCATTTCATAGTATACTAAAAGTAATTGTAGCACATTCAAGAGTATTTTCTTTCTGTCAATCTGTTTACTGCATTGCCTCAGTGAATGTTTTGCAGGTTAACACATCCAAATCACTAATGATTAAAGAAAGATCCATTTTAAGCCTAATAATGTCAGTTTTCTGACCTCTGTAGCAAAACCCTCAATGTCCTTTATCTGCAGACATCTACAATGTTTAGCAGTCCAGCACAAACCGACCCGGTGATATTTAAGACATGAGAAGTTCATAAGACACTCACTATTCCTTAGAAAAACAGCGTGTTTTGAGACTAGATGGCAAAGATAGTGTGAAGTATTTTCCTCTACTTTGAAATTATGAATATTTTCTCTTTTATGTCCCGTGGAAATGAGATGTCCTCTCTGTGGCTCTCTGAATCTGCATGCAGTCTACAAAGTGTCTGTGCTCCTATGCCAAACACAACAGCCTAGCGTGATGTAAATCGCATGAGGTGACAGAGGCAAAGGAAGACGCATGTCTGAGCTGTCAGAGCCAGACATTACCATTAATAGCCTGTCAGGGTGCCTTGCGTTCATGGGGAAACACTCCGAAAGATGGAAATGAAAGATTTCCCTATATCAGAAATACTTCTTGGCCCCTAACAGTTCTATAAATGTAACTGAAGGGTAACTTGGACAGAGTGATGTAAAATGAGACAATAAGGAAGGAACTGCAACCTGTGCACACCCCTGTGAGACCTTCCCAGGTAGAGGGTTATAAACTCCTTGTCCACACCAGAACATGTGTTTGGCTTGTTAAAGTCACTTGTGAAAAATGGCAAATGCTTATGCAAGTCTCAAGCACTTTATCATGCTAGAAACAATCTACAAATGGCCAAAAAAGACAGAAATACTTCTGCAGGTGGTGTGTAAAATAGGTGAACTTTAAGAAACATAGCCTTATTTTGGCTGGAATTAATATATAATCACTTCAGCTGTTATTGGTGTGATTCCCTTGCTGTTGATTTCTTCTTTTTTTACTATTTCCTCTTTCCTACTCTTAATGGTATAAGTTTAGGATTTAGTGAGAAAACGGAAAACTGAGACCGGTGCTTGAGAAATAATAAATATTAGATGTGTTCACCGAGACTCAAAAATCACTGGATCTACAGGGGTCATGGTCTGAATTAAATCAGTGTTGCTATGTCAGTTATCCTGCTAAGATACAACACAGAGCTAATGATGCTGTGATACTGCGCAAGACAGAAAAGTGTGATAACACATATAATGTGAGAAAGTTCTCACCCCCAGTTCCTTCTGACATCATATATCTGTGCATACATTGTACAGGTTAATGATTAATGAGATTAGCTGATGTGTCTAAATCATTCAAAAGTCTGATATATGACTGGAAAAATTTGTATTTATTCATTTAAATATTTATTGTTTTATATATATTTATTTTATTTTATTTTATTTTATTTTATTTTAAAATAAAAATACAAATAAAATTTGTATTTATTCATTTAAATATTTATTGTTTTATATATTTTTATTTTATTTTATTTTATTTTATTTTATTTTATTTTATTTTATTTTATTTTATTTTATTTTATTTTATTTTATTTTATTTTATTTTATTTATTTTAACCTTGATTTTCCTTTACTCCATAATGCTGCTTATGTCATGCTTATTTTGTATTATCAGCATAAAAATCTGAGTGAAAAGTTTAGTTGAAAAATTAACGGTAATATTTTAGGGCCCAATTCTCACTTTTAAATAGTTGCTTTTTGATATTAACAGGAATTTGCATATTACTACATATCTTTTATATTGATATGTAAGAGGTAATGTATGCAAGTATACATACATAACGTCATTTATTTTCCTTTTTATTATTATTATTACACTGCAAAAAATGCTGTTCTTACTTTTACTTACCCCACTGGCAGATTATTTAGCTTGTTTTAAGGAAAATCTCACTTAATTTTGACTTTTTTTTTTTTCTGAAAACAAGAAAATAATTTTTACTTGTCAAGAAAATGCTTCTTGATTTAAGAAATTTAAGATATTTTGACTAGAAACAAGACAAAAACTGCATTTTTTTGCAGTGTATTATTATATTAGCAAATATCCTATATCTTCAACCTCGTCCATTACATTTAACAATTAAATTGACTGAATGTGCCATGTTAATAACAATAGATGTTATAAATAAAATGTATATACTGTATCCTATATTGGCATTTATGTATGTATGTATGTGTTTATATATGTGTGTATGTGTATATATATGTATATGTATGTGTATATGTACATATATTACATACTTTTTGTTATAGATATACATTAACCTTTTATATATATACACTGAAAGCTGTGGAATAACCTTTACATTTTAGTACATGATATATGACATTTATATATACACATATATATACATGATATATGACATTTAGCTATATGTGTATCTTTTTTCTTTATGTATCTTGATATGTTTGTTCTCTTTTCTCTCTCTCCACTTGTTGGCTTCTTATGTTATGTCACCTTTCACTCATTAAAAAAAAAAAAAAAAAAAGTTGCTTATTAGCATGTATATTACTAGGATATTGGCTGTTTATTAGTACTTATACCTAAACTTAACTACCTTACTAACTAGTAATAAGCAGTAATTAGGAGTTTATTGAGGTAAAAGTTGTAGTTAATGGTTAGTTAATAGTGAGAATTTGACCCTAAACTAAAGTGTGACCAAATAAACATTCATTTTAGTATGTCCTGATATTTGGTTTGTTCCTCTTTGACTGTAACGACAGCAGCATTCGGCTGTATGAACTTCACAACTTAATGACCATGTTTTATTCCTTTTATGTCATAACTTTCGTTTGTTTCCAACATTTCAAAAATCCTAATAATTTCTGTTCACTTCCAGGTTTAAATCAGCTCACAGACATCTGGTCTGAGGAAAATTGCCTCCATTGAGGATTCTGGATGTGACTTTCGCCAAGGTCAGGCTGGAAATGGCAAATATAATGAGTGAGCGTAGAATGCATTGTCCTATTACTAACAGGGAAAGTTGAAGTTTGGGTGGCACACACAAAAACGGACACTACGCATCCAATAAAATTTATAGGCAGCTGAGGAGACATTAAACTAGAGTAAATGGAGGGGTAAGAGGGTAGAATGTGATCACTGAAATACCAGAGAAAATGAGCAAAGGATGTAACAGAAATGTTTTCTGTTACATCCTCAATATGCCGAAGCTCAGTGGAAAAAATAAGTCATGAGTCAAAAGAAATGTTGATATAAATAAACGTTTTATTAAATATAGCTAAAAAATTGTTGATTGATCAATTTCTCTAAAAAGGAGGTCAGACAGTATTGTGTTCTACATAATTCTATTCGGATATAAGAAACAATTGTGAACAATTTTCAGCGAAGCAGCACAAATAGTTAAAATGCATGACATTCAGAGCTCAGATTATACTGCCTTTAACTTCACAGGACGTGGCCTTTAAATTCCCTGCATCTGCCATTGCGTGCAAGCCATGTCTGCAGACGCTGGGAGCCAACCACAACTAGTATTCACAGAAAACAAAATTAACACTTTGGAGTTTATGCTAACAACCCCAACAGGATTTATGATGCTTAAATAGTTTTTACACAAATCTGTGTGCTCTTTTTGGTCGTCTTTTTGATTATCCAGGTGAAATGAACAGGAAGAGTCGTAGTGTTACCATCGGGTTGGTGGAGCTGCTTGTTATTGGGTTTTACAAGCTGCTCTCACGACACACGGGGTCAAACAGTGGCAATGGAAATTTTAAATGGAAACGGTTTTTGATAATGATAAAGCAACTGTTTTTACTATTTAGTAACCCTAAATATATGAGTGATAGTTACCCAAAATTTTGTCATCCTTTACCCGCCCTCATCTGAGTAAACATGAAAAAAGATATTTAGCAAAAGCAGTTTGGACTCGGTTTTGGGCAAACAATCCTTTTAGTGTCCTAATATGGAATAAAATATGTGAATATGGAATAAGTCTGTGATAATGTGGAAGTTTATATAGGGCTGTGGGTGGCATTTCTTCTGAAACAACCACAAAATCAAGCAAAAACATGTTAATTGCTTTAAGTAAACAAGCAAGAGACAATGGCTTTCTGGTCACAAACCATTTTCCCAAGTGAAACTCTGCATCTTGGTATCTCTTGTCCCAGACTAGAAATTAGGGAGGAAAGTATCATTTTTTTCAAAAGACCAGTCTATGATGGTGAGCTGTGCAATTTCATCCCTGTTTTTCTTTTTTTTCTTTTCAGAAATCGTAGTTCAGGTCTTTACAGAGACTCTAGAGAATAGAAAGTACAGAAGAAAAGATAAAAAGACACACTAAGAAAATAATCTGCCGTCTTCCTTTGAGCCAAAACCAATTTCATTAATATTCAAAAAAGCTGTATACATAAACAAAGTATTCCTGCCAGAGAGCAGTGTAATACTCTTCTGTAGACATGTGGATTTGGAAGTATAGCTGTGGCATACAAAACCCATCTTCTTGTAAGTAGCATATAAAGAAAGGCATTTTATACACTGTAAAAAATGACCGTGATTTTAACAGTAAAAGACTGTAAAAATGCTGCGGTGAAAAACCGTCAATATGTTTACAGAAAGTTTCCGTACTATATACGGTGAATAACTGTAATAGATCTAATGGTACATTTAATGTAATTTTATGGTAAAATACCATTAAATTGACATGAAAAATAACAATTCATTGTAAAATTTACAGTGAAAAAACATAAATTGACATTCCCACAATTCCCTGCGTGACATTTCACTTTTGATATATTTTCGTTTCTTCTTAGTTTTTCTAATCAGTTATGTACATTAGGGTTTTATGTTACATCTAATGTTGTTAAATTAATGTTTATTGCATTTTTAAAATTTCATGCATGTTACCATGATGGTGTTTAGTGTGTGTGTGAATGACACTGTGTGCACCTTCTATATGTTAGTATTGTCCTTCTCAGCTTGAGGAAAATCTGCTTGTGATGAACTTTGATTCATCATGTGACTCTTATCACCACTGTGTTTAGTGACTGTCAATGTATTATAAAGGTACAAAACAAATATTAGTACTTCATTAGGTTGGTAAAGTAACATTATATCATTTAATGAAATACGTTATTTTACCATAAATTTAACAGATTTTTTTTTCGTTGCTACTGTATTTTTTTACGGTAAAGTTCTGGCAACCACAGCTGCCGTTTTTTTACCGTAATTTTTTTTTCTTTTTTTTTTACACACACACACACACACACACATATATATATATATATATATATATATATATATATATATATATATATATATATATATGAAGACTTCAGATGCAAAAGCCTCTAAGTGCAGTCTGAAATTTTCATCTAAAATGAGCATTTTTATCAAGCCCGTATGTTTAGGTTCAGGAATTTCTCTTTAATGGCAATTAATTGGTGATTTCCATTGCCATTAAAGTGAAATAACTGAACCTAAACATACGAGCTTGATAAAAATTTCAGACAGCACTTAGAGGCTTTTGCATCTGAAGTCTTCATATATATATACTCTTCCACCATGTCAGTATGTTAAATAGGCAGAAGTTGTTCTTACAGAATTGACTTTTTGGTTTCTTAGAATTATCATGGAAAAAATGGCACTACATAGATCTGGAAAACCAGTATTGTTTATCAGTTATGAAAAGCCAAAACACTCAACAGTTTCTGGAACGCCACTAGATACTTTTTCATAATTTCCTTGTCAAATGATTCCAACTTCCCAGCATAAACTCGTTCAGCTGTGGTTCTTCCTCACCATAGCTATAACTCTTGCTAATTCCAGCTGGATTAAACAGTGCCTGAAATCCACCCAATTTAGCCCTGAAATATTGTTGCTTAATGGATGATAGGCGACATGGAAAATAACATCACTGTAATTTTTTGCCAAGATCTGAAAAAGAGAACAGCTGCTCTGAGAAGTGTTTTGCTCTTTAAATTTCATAGTGATCTTTCCTCTTATGAGAATTTGCAAGCTGGAAAATCAACAATGGATATTATTTCAGCTACTATAGGTTCACCTTAAGGTGAGATTGCATAAAAAAGTGAAGCCAGTTAAGAAAATCTTTTGCTTTTGGGGTGGTTTAGTTTTTTTTTTTTTCTTTTTCTTCTTCTTTTGAAAGAGCTCCTGAACATCATTCAGAATTTCTCTTCTTATGTTCCACACAAGGGGGAAAAAAACATATAGGTTTGGGTGAATAAAGTAAATGATAACTATTCCTTTAAACATGTTGTGCTGACTTATAAGGATTACGTTGTTGTTTCTCTCTTTTCACCTTGTGTTTTTAGGAAGAGGTTTAGTGTTTGATGTTCACAGTCACGCATATTATGGATCCATAACAGTGACGAATTGCACTCAGCCTGATTCAACAGCAAGCAAGGGAAAAAAAAAGGTTGACAGTTTGTTTGAAATGGCACATTACAAAAACTATAAAAGGACCAGGTCCATATGCTACACGGTGTAAACACGAAGCAATGTTTGTAATTATTTTGCTTGGGAATAATGACATAGCGGGTAAGACATCTAGAGCATGGTGTGTTGCCATGTTTTCTTTCTTGCTTTTCTTTGAGGTCCTTGTCTCTGTGCCTTGATTGCAGTCGAGGAACTCAGAAAGGGCTGTGTGAGGACGAACCGCTGGCCAACATCTGGAGGCGCATTTAATGATCATTAAAAGCGTGACGGGATATTTACTGAATGGGAGGAAAGGAGTGGGAAGCTGCAGAGCTTTCGAAGGCACGGAATGGTTCACTAATGTATGTCCTTGCAAAGGTTTCAAACATGGACAACTTAAATTTAACAGGCCTTGTTTTCAGTTTATGTGTACCAGTAAACTTGCATCCAAATACGTCCACTGTGGGTGGCTGTTTTGGTCTGCCTCTTTGACAAATTTAACCTAAGGTTCCCAGACTAAAAAATGCTCTAAACAGAAGGCTTGTGGCCTAGACACGACTTCAATAAGGTATGTGTTTGGAATTACAACCTAATTGCAATTACATTAAACCTTGTGTTTTTATCCTTGTTGGCCCCAGATGAACCCAGCTGTATTGTAGCAGGCGACCACCCAATCAGAATTATCCTGTTTAAAGTACAGATAAACATTGAGTTATTTGATTTTTAAGATTTTTAATGGATTGCCAAGTCCAGTACATGACTTTTAACAATACATATTTTGGTAACACTTTATTTGAGTGTCCTTGTTACGCGTTACATGTAGTTACTATAGTAATTACTGTAAATTGGGCAAGTAACCCTAAACCACACACTAACAGTGTTAGGGGTAAGGCATTACATAACTTGAGTTGTGTAATCAGATTACTTTTCCAAGTAACTAGTAAAGTAATGCATTACTTTTTCAATTTAGTTTAGTTTCAAGTTACTTTTTCACATTTATTGAGTGACAGCTCTCCTCTCTGCAATCTCACTTGCACAAAAACATTCAGTATTCCTCAAAATGAATAAAAACAGTGAAATGCAATCTCTGAATTTTATGCAAACCTGTTATAATTAACTGTATTAAATTACACAAACATACTTTATGTATTTAATCTCACTTTATTAACCAGTGTCTTTGCTGCTGACCTTCAATGATCTAAATACTAATAAGAAAAAATTACTTTAGATTAGATTTAGAAATTAGTGTTGAACTTCCTTCTCCTGTATCCTATTCTTCTTAAATCCAGAATGGCAGCACAGCTGAAACATTTGTTTGAGATGCGCCCTCTGCTGTACAGGTGTAAATCAGCCTGAGGCTTATTCACTTCACTTTTGGTTTGAAAGGGCTTTAACATTTTCCTAATATATATATATATATATATATTTTTTTTTTTTTGTTACTAAAAAACAAACAAGCAAGCCCAGCTTATCTGAGAAAAAGTTACGCAAAAGTAATGTAATGCATTACTTTTCATAAAAAGTAACACAATTGGTTACTTTTTTAGGGAGTAACACAATATGTAATGCATTACTTTTAAAAGTAACTTTCCCCATCACTGCACACTAATCCCAATCCTAACCCTATTGTAAGTACATGTAGTTAATTCTTATTACTCAGTACTTAAATGTATAGTTACAATGTAACGGACACCTTAAATAAAGTGTAACCCATATTTTTTTAAATCATTACCAGAAATTCAGCTATAAGCACATTTTTTGGTTTTCATTTTCTGTTTTTGCCTATTATAACTACTTTTCTTTGGCAGACACAGAGGGCTTGGCTCTTTCAGTGCAAAAGGGCCAAATAACTGTTTTTTAGTTTAACCATGATTTTTTTTTAGGTCCATGCAAGAATGTGGAGGTCATAGGTTAAAAGTCATAGGATGTTCATTTAAACGGTCAAGCAAAAACCACACTTTTCCAATTTTTTTTTTACTACCTCCTCATGCTTGATGCATATTGGCTTGCAAAGGTGAAGCATGTGAGGCGTTTCACACATCAACTAATATCTATTCCCAAAAGACTCTGTAACGGCTTCCTCTGTCTTCAGCTTGGCCTCTAAATGGTATTCTTTGTGAGGCTTCTGTGATTTTTCTATTAGAAAAAAAAAAGTATATAAATAATAATAATAATAATAATAAAAAAGTTATTAAATAATGACTGATTTAAATAAACATATAAAAGTATCTGAGATATGCAGTGTCTAAATGTGTTATGCTATAAAATATACACTTGCTTCTGGACTTAAATAGATATTTATCTGACTCCAGCCTTGGTTTAACCCGTCAATATTCATGTGTCCTAGTCTGTGAACCTCAAAGATTGTTTTTTTAATAATCTACGTAGATACCATGATATATTCTCTTCCAGTAAAATGTCTGCCCTAGCCTTAAAAATATTTATAAGCAAACTGAGTCAGAACAAACATGCTGTATTAATTTTTGCTACAAATCAGATTAGTAAACAGATTTTCATCTTTGATCTGTTTAGAAGTATGGTGATCTTCACACTTTATTAAAGGAGACACATGTATTGACTTAATGAATTAATGCATATCATGCAGAATAAAAATATTCTAAGCTTTGTTGGCCCAATGTATAGCAAATGTCAAGCTGTAAAAACAATGTTTAAAAAAGGTTTTGTCAGGTACTTGAACGTACAATATTAATGAAGTGGTTTAATTTAAGTCAAAAATTATTTAATATGACTGAATTTGAATAAGTGGTACAACACAAATATACATTTAATGCAATAGATATTAATTTGCATAATTAATAAAAGTGAGACAGGATGCTTTAAAGGGTTAGTTCACCCAAAACTGAAAATTCTGTCATTAATTACTCACCCTTATGCCGTTCCACACCCGTAAGACCTTTGTAAATCTTTGGAACGCAAATTAAGATATTTTTGTTGAAATCCGATGGGTCAGTGAGGCCTTCATAGCCAGCAATGACACTTCCTCTCTCAAGATCCAGTAATGTACTAAAAACATATTTAAATCAGTTAATGTGAGTACAGTGGTTCAATATTAATATTATAAAGCGACAAGAATATTTTCTGTGCACCAAAAAAACAAAATAATGACTTATATAGTGATGACCGATTTCAAAACACTGCTTCAGGAAGCTTCGGAGCGTTATGAATCTTTTGTGTTGGTTCGGAGTGCCAAAGTCACGTGATTTCAGCAGTTTGGCAGTTTGACACGCAATCCGAATCATGATTCGGTGCACCAAAAACATTCTTGTCGCTTTATAATATTAATATTGATCCACTGTACTCACATGAACTGACTTAAATATGTTTTAGTACATTAATAGATCTTGAGAGAGGAAATGTCATTGCTGGCTATGCAGGCCTCACTGAGCCATCGGATTTCATCAAAAATATCTTAATTTGTGTCTTACGGGTGTGGAACGACATGAGGGTAAGTAATAAATGACAGAATTTTCATTTTTGGGAGAACTATCCCTTTAAGCTTCGGAGCATAATGAATCAGCGTATCGAATCATGATTCGGATCGCGAGTCAAACTGCCAAACTGCTGAAATCACGTGACTTTGGCGCTCCAAACAGCTGATTCGACACACTAATAATTCATTATGCTCTGAAGCAGTGTTTTGAAATCGGTCATCACTATATAAGTCGTTATTTTGTTTTTGTTTTTTGGTGCACAGAAAATATTCTTGTCGTTTTATAATATTAATATTGAACCACTGTACTCACATGAACTGATTTAAATATGTTTTTAATACCTTTAAGGATCTTGAGAGAGGAAGTGTCATTGCTCCCTATGGAGGCCTCACTGAGTCATCGGATTTCAACAAAAATATCTTAATTTGTGTTCAGAAGATGAACGAAGGTCTTACGGGTGTGGAATGGCATGAGGGAGAGTAATAAATGACAATATTTTAATTTTTGAGTGAACTAACCCTTTAAGTTAGTTACAGGAATGGGTTAACCCTAGCACTATTCACCAGAGCTATCACAATGATGCTCACATTCCTGAAGTGATACTGACACCTCCTGGTCACTCTGACTGTAGCAGAAAACCTCTGTTTATCCCTCTACACCCCTTTTTACAAAAAGCTGCCTATCACATTTAACCTCACATCAATTATCATTTCTATTTGGATTGTATGTTGCGTAAAAATAAATAACAGCACTGCTGTTTACTCTCCAACATAATGCCGTTAGTATGTATCGACGCTATTACAGTAACCCTGAAGAATTCACATCGTCACTTCCGTTTGCAGAGAACGGAGAGGATTTGCGTTACCGAGCGACCAAGAGGATTGACAGAGGAGCCTGTGGAGATTACATGCCCTCCAGACATCCATTAAAACACACACACATCTCATTTTGATCATGGAATAATCTTAAATGTGGTCCGTGTGGTTCGGTTCAGCGGTTAAGACGGCATACAGGTAAGAAAAGCAGCAGCAGATGGATCGCATAGGTCAAGCATCCTCTTCTCTCCCGGTGTGACACGTAGTCGTGCAGCGGCGCTCACAAGAAGAGGACGCTTGACCTGCTCCGGCTGAAGCGCGTCATGGCGTCTATTCACATCACACTGTAGTATAAAGTGTAATCCAACCCTTCCCCCTTTAGTCAAGGGTGCAATTTTAACCGATGCCTATATAATCTGCTAAAAAAAAAAAAAGGGTATTGGCCCTCATATTATTGCTATGGCTGGCCTATAGATTCATGCAATGCATATAAAGTTGGTTTTCTAATAAAACGTGTATTTATCACTCTTTGACATGACATTATACGTTATACATATTTATATTTCAACATAATGCTGAAATATTGTATTTATGTAGTATTAGACGCCAGAATTGCTTTTATATACTCTGTTTTAAGGTACCAAAAATTTAGGGATGGGACCTATACGTGTAATGTATATTGTGCTCTATCTGTCTGTCTTCATGATGTGTTTAGTCTCTATCTATCTATCTATCTATCTATCTATCTATCTATCTATCTATCTATCTATCTATCTATCTATCTATCTATCTATCTATCTATCTATCTATCTATCTATCTATCTCATCTGCAAAGTGTCTTTTTTTGTAGATATCCATCATGACAGATAGTATTTTGAGCAAAGCCGCCACTATGGAAATACCCATCAACAGCAATGGGGACACCAGGACGGCAGAGGATGACAGTCTTGAGCAGGTGTGTATCTATTGTCCATCCAGGCTAATTTTAATTTCAGACCCACTTCTCAGTTGCGTCACGAACCAGACCTGATTGTGACGTGACGTCCTGTTTCTGTGGCAGGTTCTGAGAGGCCTTAATCACACATTAATGAGTCGTTGTAAATATAGACACTGTTAATTGTAGTCGTGCAGCTCTGTTGTGCTTGGTTATTTTTTTAGCATGTTTGTCTTCTCAATGTATCTGTTTCACCATCTTATTTGACACTGTCTTCACATTTTATGTTTTTTCATGTCACAGGGTGCACAGATTGGTGGGAGCTTAGATGAAATTGTAGGCACACTGCCAGTGGCCATGGTGAGGGAGAGTTTGTGGGTGTCCCTGTATGTTGGAGCCCCATTCCCTTTGATTTAGTGTGGTCGATGGTTTGCATAGTTGCACATGTAGTAGTCGCTGAATTATGGGGCTTGGGCAAATGTTGGTGCCAGATTTATCACAAACAGGAGCTGTTTACTGGTCAGAAAAGTCAAATAGAGACAGTCATGCAAATATTTTTGCATGTGTTTTATATATCGACTTGTGTTTTTTTTTCTCTTACTAGGGATTCTCTTGATCTAAAGATATCCGGTTAATCAATATATTGCTTGTTGAATTGCCACATTTTTGAGGGTTTTCTATATGTGTTAAAGGGAAGGTAAGGCTTCAGTGTTAAAGGATTAGTTCACTTTCAAATTAAAATTTCCTGATAATTTACTCACCCCCATGTCATCCAAGATCTCTCTTTCTTTCTTTAGTCGAAAAGAAATTAAGGTTTTTGATGAAAACATTCCAGGATTATTCTCCTTATAGTGGACTTCAATGGACTCCAAATGGTTGAAGGTTAAAATTAGTCTTAGTGCAGCTTCAAACGATACCAGATCTTATCTAATGAAATGATCGGTCATTTTCAGAAAAAAACAAAAAAACAAAAAAACAAAAAAACGAATGTATATGCTTTATAAACACAAATGATCGTCTTGCAAGTGCTTCCACCATTCAGCTTTCCGTATTCTTCAAAAAGCTTACGCTGCATGTCCTACGCCTTCCCTATTCTACTTACACAAAAAAAGGAACTGGCGCTGCGTACGTTCCACGTAAGACCCTTATTCCTCGTCTGGTATCATTTAAAGCCCTTTGAAGCTGCACTGAAACTGTAATTTTGACCTTCAACCATTTGGAGTCTATTGAAGTCCACTATAAGGAGAATAATCCTGGAATGTTTTCATCAAAAACCTTCATTTCTTTTTGGCTGAAGAAAGAAAGACATGAACATCTTGAATGACATAGGGGTGAGTAAATTATCAGGAAAATTTTATTTGAAAGTGGACTAATCCTTTAATATAAGGCCATATTCTTTAATAAAAATAAGCTTCTAGTCTAAAGCAACATATTTGTGTGTGTTTAAACATATAATATATAATATATATATAAACTAAAGTGTTAGTTAAGCTTTAGTTTATATATATATATATATATATATATATCTCATCCAAGTGTTGTTGTTAACTAAATCTATTAAAAATATTTTTTAATAAAATGAAATAAAATGAAATTTTACATGAAAAACTGAATGAACATCAATGAAAATTCACAATATTCCCTTAGCAACTAAGTACTGAAATTACTAAAACTGAAGTAAACATTAAAATTAAATAGAAAACTGAAATAAGCAAAAAACAATCAAACACCCAATACAAATTACTAAAACTTAGAGTAATAGTAAAAAATAAAAGCTAATTTAAAATAAATAGTGTAATAGTATATACCGTGAATAATACTAAAATAGCACTGCTCCTTCCACTCTTTTGATAACCACTTGTGTTTTCCCCACCTAGTGTGCACAGTTCGTGTTAAATGTGGTTTTATTTCTGCATTTGGAGATTGTAATGTACTGTGAAATTAAATCCCATGACGTCTAGGACTTGCAGCAGGTGATGGTGTCTGGACCAAACCTGAATGAAACCAGCATTGTGTCTGGAGGCTACGGAGGGGCAGCAGAGGGCATCATACCCACCAGCTCCATCAAAGGTAAAGAGCACTTGAATAGCTCAAAATGGTGTCTGAATCTGATCTTGACTTGAAGCAGCATCTGAGTCATGTAGACCCACTTACATCTCTGCTGACGTATATGGTCCTATGTCTAGGACCAGCCGTTCGTTTCAACCCGGAGTATTTTGACAGAAGATGTGGTAACACGCCCAAACCAGGTGTCTGTGCATGCATGCTAACTTGACAGAAGATCTTTTTTTAAGAATCTCTACAGCTTCCTCTCTCTCCCTCAGTGTAAAATGTGTCAGCATTTTAACAGCAAACATTTGGCTCTTTTCTACAGGGTCTGAGGACAGTCGCATGGTGGATGCATGTTTGCATATGCAACACAAACCCCTTGTTTATTTTTGTTTGTTTTGAATTTACTGTAAACATATGTTTTGTAACAAAAAATGTTGTTTGTGAGCTGAATGTGTTATACAATAATTTTCTAATGGTGTTTCTTTATGCTCAGTAACATGGTTGGCCTTAACACATTAACATGGCACTGATACACATGCTAGAGTACCAAACCTAACTGACACAGTGGCGGTCCATAAGGAGTTTTATTATTATTATTTAATTTTATTTATTATGTTCATTTGTATATCCATTCTGATTGGTCAGTTCACTAATCAGAGGTGCCTTCGTTATTGGCGTCATAAATTGAAAAATTAAATAAATAATAATAAAAAAAAAACTGGCAACAAAAGCTCATTTTAATTTTTATTGATTATTTTTATATATATAATTTTTTTAATTTTTTTTTTTTTTGTATATATACACTACCATTTAGAAATTTGGGGTCAGTAAGATTTATATGAAAGAAAAATTAATACTTTTATTCAGCTAGGATGCATTAAATTGGTCAAAAGTGATTTTGACATTTATAATGTTACAAATGATTTCTGTTTCAAATAACTGCTGTTATTTTGATTTTTTTTTTATTCATCAAAGAATCCTGAAAAAAATGGTTTTCACAAAAATATTTTTCAACTGTTTTCAACGTATTTTTTCTTGAGCAGCAAATCAGCATATTAGAATGAATTTTGAAGGATCATGTGACACTGAAGACTAAAAATTCTGAAAATTCAGCTTTGTCATCACAGAAATAAGTTACAATGTAAAATGTATTCAAATTTAGACTATACTAATATTTCACAATATTACAGTTTTTATAGTATTTTTGATCAAATTAAACTTGAAAAATAATAATAAAAAAAAAATCTTACCAACCCCAAACTTTTAAATGGTAGTGTTTATATATATATATATATATATATATAATTTTAATTACTGCAGTTTATTGCCGCAGTTTTATGACCGCCACTCAACACAGTCTTTTTAGCAGCAACCTTGTTTTTCATTATTAGTTTTCACCCTCTACTTTCACCTTTTATCACCTTGCCTTTTTATAAAGATATCATTTTCTTCTCTTTTGGTCTCCTTGCTCTTATAAACCTCTTAACATTCATTTTTAAGCATTTAACTTTTCATTTCTGTGCATAACTCATCATCATAATCATCAATAATATTATTGTTCTTGGACATTTTGATAATACCATCTATGAAATCATTATGCATTTGATTCTGTCTACTATAATCTCTACTATAAAGCACAGTTAATGTTACAGTTATTGTTACTCATCTCTGTTACCCCCAAAACACTTAATGTTGCAATTTCCCTAATGGTCTTTCACTTAAACTACATCTCCATCCCATTCCTCCACCCGTCCACTGTTATTCATTCATTTCAGACATCCGCTCCAAATCCAGGGGTATCACTCCCAGCCATTCAGCCGCCAGTCGGATAGCAAACCAGCCAGGACATTACCCAGGTATCCCAGGGATCCTCCTCACCCTTTCCTGCCACTGCCAGCCACCTTTTTTTCCAGTCCATAATTACTCATTTACTGTCATCACACCTTTTAATCTTGCCCCTGTTCATTTGTCAGTCTCAGGAATAAACAATGATTGGTTATATGTAGAATTTTGAAGTCTCTAGTCTGATAATGGTGCATTTTAGTAACATATTTTCTCTGTAGTCATATTGTGACTACACGAGATGTCTGTAAAGTCAATACTGTAACCTTACAGACACAACTGGGTGTTCCTTATTTCCAAAATGTCCAGTTTAAAATGATATTGTATTTTGGGGTATGGCCCCTATTTGCACTATAGTAAGTACTTACATTTTCTACCCTCAGCTCCCAGCATGCACCACAGCAACAGCAACCCAATGATGTCAGAGGAGGCCACAAGAGGAGTAGCCGTAGAGAAATTTGACAGTGTGAAAAAGTGGAGCATTAACACATACAAGGTACAAAAACCTACCACATGGAAATAGTAGTTTGACAAGTCTCTTATGCTCACCAAGGCTGCATTTTAGAAGAAATACAATTAAAAACAGCAGTATTGTGAAATATTATTGCCATTTAAACTGTTTTTAATACTATTTTAAAATTTCAATTATTCCTGTGATGGCAAAGCTGAATTTATTTCTCCAAAAAGAACAGCATTTATTTTAATTAAAGATCTTTTGTAACATTATAAATGTCTTTACTGTCAGTTTTTGATTAATTTAATGTGTCCTTAGTAAATAAAATTATTTACATACAGGTATTTAGGATTTATTAAAGGATTAGTTCACATTTAAATATTTTTTTCCTGATAATTTACTCACCCCCATGTCATCCAAAATGTCCATGTCTTTCTTTCTTCAGTCAAAAAGAAATTAAAGTTTTTGATGAAAACATTCCAGGATTTTTCTCCTTATAGTAGACTTCAATGGGCACCAAACAGTTGAAGGTCATAATTAGTTTCAGTGCAGCTTCAAGTTGTTCAACACAATCCCAGATGAGAAATAAGGGTCTTATCTAGTGAAACCATCACTCATTTTCTGAAAAAAAATTGAAGTTTTAACCAGAAATGCTCATCTTGAACTAGCTCTCTTCTTCTTCACCTCTATTAGAATTTCAGCAGTGTAGACACTGCTAAGTGTATTACTGCCCTCCACAGGCCAAAGTTTGTACTCATTTTTATATGCAATATGCTAGTTCAATAGTATATAACAATTAGTTCAAACGTTGACCTGTGGAGGGCAGTAATACACTTAGCAGTGTCTACACTGCTGAAGTTCTAATAGAGAAGAAGAAGAAGAAGAGAGCTAGTTCAAGATGAGCATTTCTGGTTAAAACTTATATAATTTTTTTTCAGAAAATGAGCGATGGTTTCACTAGATAAGACCCTTATTTCTCTTATGGGATCGTGTAGAACGCTTTGAAGCTGCACTGAAACTAATTTTGACCTTCAACTGTTTGGTGCCCATTGAAGTCTACTATAAGGAGAAAAATCCTGGAACATTTTCATCAAAAACTTTAATTTCTTTTCGACTGAAGAAAGAAAGACATGGACATCTTGGATGACATGGGGTGAGTAAATCATCAGGAAAAGTTTATTTAAAAGTGAACTAATCCTTTAAAATGTGAAGTAAAGGCATATCGGGATTCATTTGTATCTCTTCCTATCTTTTCATCATCAGTGCACAAAACAGATGTTTTCGGAGCGCTTCGGCCGTGGCACAAAGACGGTGGACCTGGAGCTTGAGGCTCAGATCGATGTGCTAAGAGAGACTAAGCTGAAGTACGAGCGTATTCTGAGACTAGCACGTGAGCTCACCAACCACTTCTACAACATGGTGCAGACTCAGCAGGCTCTTGGGGACACTTTTGCTGATCTTAGCCAAAAATCCCCAGAATTGCAGGTACTAATTATTTTTGTGTCCCCTGCTCTGCCTGCAGGTGTTGGGCCAATTTATATTTAGTTCCATATTATTACCGAATCTTACCTTACCATAATGTCCTATTTGCCCTAACCTAAACTTAATCCCTTGCAGGATGAGTTTGGCTATAATGCAGAAACACAAAGACTGCTATGCAAGAATGGAGAGACGCTCCTAGGTGCCATCAATTTCTTTGTGTCCAGCATTAATACGCTAGTCAACAAAACCATGGAGGACACGCTCATGACCATCAAGATGTATGAGAATGCAAGGTATCAGAAGTTTGATGTTAAGAGTTACATGTTACTTCAAGAGTAAATGAGTGAATGTGTTATTAGCTGCTTAAAGGGTTAGTTCAGCCAAAAATGAAAATTCTGTCATTAATTACTCACCCTCATGTCATTCCACACCCGTAAGACCTTTGTTCATATTCAGAACACAAATTTTTTAAAAAAAGTATTCTCGTTGCTTCTTAAAATTAAGGTTGAACCACTACAGTCATGTCGACTGTTTTAACAATGTCTTTAGTACCTTTCTGGACCTTGAAAATGTTGGTTATATTGCTGTCTGTGAAGGAGTCGTATACCTCTCGGATTTCGTCAAAAATATCTTAATTTGTGTTCCGAAGATGAATTAATGACTTATGGGTTTGGAACAACATGAGGGTGAGTAATTAATGATAAAATTTTCATTTTTGGGTGAACTAACACTTTTTTTTTATTTATTAATTTTTTTTATTCAAACTGCCAAAAAGGTCTGCAAATTAAATGCATGTTATTTAGATTGCTTAATCGCATGTATCAAAATTTGCTGAGTAACCCTTAAATGAAGATATGTCAAAGACTTGTTGTGGAAGATAAGTATTGAATAGACATTACAAAAAGGGGCGTTAGAAGTCAATGCATTGCTTTATTTCCTCGTTTGAACATAAGCATATTACTGGATTCAATCCAGTCCATTTTGAATTCATTTTGCAATTAAGTTGGTCATTCTGTTTGTCACATCTTGTTTTTGTTCTTGCATCACATATTAAATGCGTTCTCCCAAAAATTCTGTCATCATTTACTCACCCTTGTGTCTGTTATTCCAAACTTGAAAGACGTTATTTTGAGACATTTCTCAGTTTGTGTCCACACAATGGAAGTCCAAAAGATGTTTCATACATACATGTTTGGAACAACATGATGGTGAGCAAATGATGACAGAAATTCTAATTTATAGCTCTAGTTACACTGTAAAACCTGATAAGTTCAGAATACCCTAAACCTTTGTGGACACCGATTACCTCAAAATATTTAAGTAAACCAACCCAATTTTTTAAGTTAAAGGGATAGTTCACCCAAAAATGAAAATTCTGTCATCATTTACTTCCCCTCAAGTTGTTCCAATCCTGTATACATTTCTTTGTCCTGCTGAACACAAAGGAAGATATTTGGAAGAATGTCTGTAACCAAGAAAATCTCGCCTCATATTGACTACCATAGTATTTTTTTCCCCAGAATAAATGTTGAAATTAAAGGAACACTCCACTTTTTTTAAAAAATAGGCTTATTTTCCAACTCCCCTAGAGTTAAACAGTTGAGTTTTACCATTTTTGAATCCATTCAGCCGTTCTCCGGGTCTGGCGGTACCACTTTTAGCATAACTTAGCTTCATTGAATCTGATTAGACCGTTAGCATCTTGCTCAAAAATGACAAAAGAGTTTCGATATTTTTCCTATTTAAAACTTGACTCTTCTGTTGTTGCATTGTGTACTAAAACTGACGGAAAATGAAAAGTGATTTTCTAGGCCGATATGACTAGGAACTATACTCTCATTCCGGTGTAATAATCAAGGAACTTTGCTGCTGTACCATGGGTGCATAGTACTGCCAGACCCGGAGATTGGAGATTAGTTTAAACTGTTTGGTTTTACATTGTATGATATGAAGGGATTCACAGCCTGCACTTCTAGGAGGTTTCCTGGAATATCTTTTTTTTTTTTTTGCCTAGGATTATATATAGATTTACTGAACACATAATAATGATGTTTTCGTTTTAGACTGGAATTCGATGCCTATAGGACAGACCTGGAGGAGTTGAGCGTGGGTCCGCGGGACGCTGCAGCCATGGTGCGCATTGAGATGGCTCAACAGCAGTACCAGATCCACAAAGACAAGTATGAACGACTGCGCAGTGATGTCACCATCAAACTCAAGTTTTTGGAGGAGAATAAGGTACCATGTTGAAATCCCTGGTATTTACATGTTGTATTTCATACGTCAGAGTTATTCCCTGCCTCTGTTGTAGTTTCTTCAGATTTCTGTTGATGTTGATTTCCAGGTAAAGGTGATGCACAAACAGCTCCTACTGTTTCATAATGCTATCTCGGCATATTTCGCTGGAAATCAGCAGCAGCTGGAACAGACTCTCAGACAGTTCAACGTGAAGTTGAAGCCACCGGGTTCTGACAAGCCGTCGTGGCTTGAGGAACAGTGATCACTTTCTCAATGTAAAGAGACACTCAAACATGGAAACCTGAAAATGGATGGATGGGAATGTAAAGAGATGCATCAAATGTGATTCGTATGAATGATTAACAAGTGGAAGTTTTCATGATGCCAAATCCTGGAAAATGTTTTATTTAAAGCCGGAAAAATCTTCTGATGAATATAATTTTAACTGACCATGGTTACGTTTTACAGCTGCCTTAACTTACTTTTAGGTATATCATATGGGTTGTTCAAAGTAAAGTACGCAAAATGGAACAAATCAATTGCATCACTCACTTTCTGTAAAAACTTTCACATTTTATGAGGCATTCTTAGTCATTTTCAGAAAACTGGTCTGTATCCAGTGAGCACCTCCCAGGCCAGTTTATATATTTTGTTTTATTTTGATAGAATAGAGCTGAAAGGAATGAATGTTGTGCTTGTGCGTTTGTTTTTAACATAACGTCGTTTGAGGGAGGATTGCGTCAAGGTATAAGAAAAGAAAAATTGCTCACAGTTTGTGTCATAAGAAGGTTAATAATATATTTATATTTATGTAAATTGTGAAGTCCCACCTATGAAATTAAAACACATTTGAAGGCGATAGAATCTAATGAGTTTGTATTGTGATGTTTATCATGTCTTGCATGCGTCTCTTTGCATTTACTGCCACATGGCAGTTCGACCAAGTTACATTCTGAGCAGGGTCTTCAAACTCTGCCAGGCTGGCGGCAAAAGCTATTGGTAGAGTCTCCTGCCAGCCAGGAAAGATTAAACCGATTTTCCTTGATTGGATGGATTGCTATTCCCTTGGCTCTGTTAGTACTCAAATAATAGAGGGGCTTGGTTTTGGTTTCACTGTAGTAATCAAATCAGACCAGGCATTGTTTCTTGGAAGAGAAGTTATAATTTTGTATTCGTCTGGGATAGAAGAGCTTTGCTGGTTTGCTTTAACAAGAATTTGCTACATTTGCAAGTAGTTTTTGTCAGTGTTACACACTTGTTTATATTGATTCAGCAACCATGCCTGGTATTTTATCTTCTTAAAGGGGTGGTTCAATGCGATTTTACTTTTTTTTTACTTTAGTTAGTGTGTAATGTTGCTGCTTGAGCATTAACAGTTTCTGCAAAGTTACAGTGCTGAAAGTTCAATGCAAACGGAGATTTTGTCTTTTAAAGTTATGGCAGTTTATTGCCTACAAAAATGACCGGTTAGATCTACAACAAGCTTCTTCCCGGGTTGGTGACATCATAAACCCTGCAAAACACGCCTCCGGGAACACGCAACAAAGTGGCCGAGGCCACGTCATGCAGCATAATGAAAGCAGAAGAGTTGTGTACACCAGACGCGAGCAGCGCGTTAAAAGATAATAGAACCCATTATAATCTGATATTTTCTACACTGGATGCGATGGATGCTTACAGAATATACACGAGTTCAATGCTGGATTTGCACAAAGCTAGGCTTTTATTGAAAGATGGAACAGTTCCCACTTTAAAAGCAGAAGCTGCTGTTTATTGACTTCAAACTAAGTACGTTTTATTATACAAAGAGCAACTCATTTTTGCTTCGCTAGCCAGTTAGCTAAATTCTACAAACACCAACAGACTTCTATGTTCACAGACAAACAGTTGTTCATGCTATAAATTAAACGGTACCTTTACAAAAATGCGACTACTCAGTCATGTAATTATTCGGCTAACCTTACAGTAAAGCTTTAATCAAGATAAAACTGTATATTGAAAGCTAACAAACAGCAGTGACAGAACATTCTAAACACTTTGACACAATTACTAAATTAAATACCATTCTTAAACGTCCTTTAAAAGGTCCACGATTGGTCTGATTCGGGCTCAAATTGATAAAGCAATATAATCAAATTGAGCATACAATATAATCGAAGCCCACGTAACCGGTAACAAATGGTAAGGGGCGTGGCGTTTCCAGACGCTTCATCGAATCACGATGGCTCTGGATTACACTGGACCCGCTAACCAATCTGAGCACATTGTGTATTTCGGAGGGAGTGGCTTCATAGAAGCAGGAAGTCAAATGAGCCGTTCATACGGCAGTGGAAACCACGACTGTAGGTGGAAACCAAAGACTATAGAATAACACAAGACGTGTCACTCGTATTGTTTTGAATGGGAGAAAGTTTAACGCGCAATATGGCGGAATAAGTCCCGCCTTCTAAAGCAAAGAGCCAATCGCAGACTGGTAAAGTCATCGCGTCACTCCGAAGAGACGCACATTTAGGTCTGCGCATGCGCATTAGCTTGATCCAGCCTGAAAAAAATTGCTTTTTTGTCATGATTTGAGCGTTTAGAAACTAAATTTATGAGTCGGTTGTTATTAGATTTCATTGGTGATTTCAAATATCAAATTTAATCGTAAGGTTGACGAACAGTTTTGGAGAATCTGATGTTTCCCCATTCAAAGAGATAGGAGCTGCATGATGCCCAAGATGCGCGAGAGGCTTTTCAAAGATGGCCGCCTAGTGAAATGACTTGTCTTAAAGGGACTTTGGTGAAAAAAGAGGTGTAGATTAAAGCTAAAATCTATGAAAAATACATATATTTTAAGCATTAAGACATGTTAAACTGCGCCCCAAAAACACAATCAAGCCTAGAAAAAAACATTGAACCACCCCTTAGTGCTCACAGCCCATTCTTTACAGAGGACATTTTTATATAGACTAATACTGACTAGACTGTTGAAATCGATCCATTTCCCCACAAATGTGTGCAGTGACATCTACTTAACTTGGTTTTAATCAAGCCAAAAAATATTTAATATGACGTAATTGCTCTTCTGAAGTTCTATATAAATGTCTCATCACCCTACCCAGGTGAAATAATTTAGAGTAAATAAATACTACAGTGTTTTTGAACCATACTATAATAAAGTACTTGAATTAATTTG